>NC_142523.1:20234119-20431619 GCF_964205215.1 Stylophora pistillata
GGATTTCTGCTGTGACTTCAAATGACCATGGAATATACCTCACGCAAGCCATCAAAATGGTGTCGTGGAAACCCTCATCAAATCTGTCAGACAAAGTCTCGCTGCTACCTGCAAAAGTCAATCTTTCACCGAGGAGCAATGGAGAACATTTCTGTCAGAGACAAACTACATCATCAATGGACGTCCTTTGTATCCAAGTTCTAACGACATCTGGGAAGGTCCACCTATCACACCAAATGATATTCTCATAGGTCATCATCTTCCACCACCTCAACCAGAGTCTGAAGAAAGGGTCAACCCCAGACATCTTCTAAGAAGTACCCAAAACCGGGTGAACGAATTCTGGAAATGCTGGATGAGGTACTTCGCACCAAATCTGTTACCACGAAACAAGTGGTTTCGTACCAGAGAAAATGTTGAAGTCGATGATTTAGTTTTGGAGTTGGACCCCAATCAGAAAAGATCACGATGGAAGCTGGCCCGTGTCGTCGCCACGTATCCGGGAAACGATGGTCTGGTCACAAAGGCGAGAATCAAGACCCAGAGTAGTGAATATGACAGACCAATCCACAAGTTGTATCTCATAGCAACCAAGGAGGAACTAAATACTTAATTAACCCTAGTCAGAGAACCAATGAACACTAACGCTATTTACTCATACTGTTCATTATTGAACGCTATCATGTCGTAGTCGTTGCTCAATTTGAACTAATTAATTAAACCCAATTTCCGCACTGGGGCGGAGTGATTTGCATGTTCAGTGAAGCGCGTAGAAAGAAATAGAATAAATTATCGTAATTACAAACTCGCCTCGACTACGCGTGGCGGGAAAAGTCGGGTCATGTGACGTGTTGTTTAAAGGAACAATTTATGCTGTAAGATTCATTCGAAGCTAGTGATCAACGGTCAACGCAAACATCAAGGGATCCGATTACGGAGAAACACAAATTGTAATTTTATCATTTCGTTTATCATTTCGATTAAGAATATTGTAATAATAATGTATCCCTAAATTATTTAATTTCAGTTGACTACGACGTAACGATTACGATTACCATGGATGTAAAGAACCGTACCTTACATTAGTACAAATAAAATCTGACATCAATGATCCCTGGCCTAGTCTTCAAAATAAGTAGCCCTTCAATCATAGGAGCGAATCATATTTAATTTTCCTTTTCATCTTCCTGTGTGTTGTTTAGGAACGTTCTTGGTTATTTCATTTTATTGTAATAGGAAAAAAACTCAATATAAAAGAAATCTCAACACTTGAAGTGTTCACTTAAATTTATTCACAGCAGAAAGTAAGACCTACCAAGCATATTCATCGCTGCTTTGCTGGTGCAGTGTCAACTTCGCAATCCTCCTTCAGCTCTTTAGATAAATGTTTTCGACCAGTTTCGGTAAGAGTCCTTCCATCCAAACGTTTTCCTATCTGCTTTTGCGAAGTGAACTTTCTATTTTTCTTTCTTAAAGCATCACTTTCATTGGAAACAGTAGAGATCGTGGCGGCCATGATTGTCTACAACTCGCCCGCGAATGCGAACGCGCGCGCTATCGCCTAATTCTCACACGAGTAGTTTGCTTGCGTGTATCTTCGAATCCATTCTCCGCTCGGTCAAAAAAACCCTTTCGAGCTTCCTTAAAGTTACAGATAATTAAAACCATCCATGGGATGCTTTGAATGAGATGAAAAGATTTACCCATCTTGTCCGCTTCGATAGCCAATTTAACACAGGCTTAAAGCCATTCATCTTAATCATTCGCTAGCCATGTAATTGAAGATATATTTCATCCAAATAACGGACCTCACTTTAACATCGAATTTCAATTGACACTTTGCCAATCATTGAATTCTTAATCATTCCATCATATATATTGTTTCACAAGAATGAAACGATAAAAGGGTTAAATAAATCAATCAAATGATTAAACGGAAGAATAATTTCATATCATAACGAGCTTCCCCTCTACCGTTCATATTGCGAATATTTTCAAATGGCGCATGACAGGCGGAATACAATCACTTAGGATGAATATGACTGTGCCAACCACTCCAAGAAGTAGAAGAGAAAAAAAAAGATACACAAAATCAATAATAAAAGTAACATGTACAAATCATCTAAAGAATTGACCTGAGTTTGACTTGGAATTTTTACTAACACTATGCCAAAATCAAAGTAAAGAAAGTTGTCACTTACATCCTAATGTGTCCATGAAATACATGGTGGAACGGGAATGTGAAAAGGAAGAATGAACAGATTAAAAAAGAACAAACTAAAACAGAATCCCTACTAATGTATTCCAATTACGAGGAAAAGGGGAAGTGAAATCTTCTTAGATGAATTTGACTATGCCACCCATCCGAAAAATAAAAAGAGAAAAATGACTGTACGTTGAGATATTCAAATCAACAATAGCAGTAAGATAAACAAGTATTCAAAGACTGGAACTCAACTCGACTTCGAATGTATTCTGACACTATGTCAAATACATGGTTGTAAAGGAATGAAAAACAAACAAACAAAGAAACTACAGCAGAATTCACTCTGATCAATATATTCTAATTACGAGGAAAAGGGAGAAAATCGTCGTGGGTGCTGAGACCGTACACTTTACTTCGAGAGAAAAAAAAAAGGTGGCGAGCCGTCGAGTTTAGCTAACTTTCCATCCACGCAACCAAACAAAAAAAAACAAACAAAACAAAAAAGACACGGCATTTATTAGAACTCATTGAAACAATTATGAATATGACTAAGGTGGTAACGAAATGATCTTTGTGAATAACACAAGACTACCTCACGCAAATCACTAAAAAATATCCCAAGCCTCTCGTGACCACAGACGAACGGGAAAGGCTGAAATGCATTTCAGTCAAACAAATATTGATGACTGACTTCAGTTCGTAGAAGGAATTAAGGTAAGGATCAACCAAAACATCTCTACGCCCCAAACCTGTCCTTCTCCCACAACATGTATGGAGACAGTCTCTGCTGGTTATAGGACAATGCGTGTGGCTGGGCTTCTCAAACTAAAAATTAGGTAAAAAGGAGAGATACTGCATCTACTTACGTTCTGTAGTCCAACGCAGATTTCAAGGAAAGAAAAAGATTAAAGCAAATATGTTAGCGACGCTAAGTTTAGCTTACGATTATTTTTCATATTATTGCTTTCATATAAGGAGAGAAAGTTTCTTTTTAAACTAGATGCATAGCATAAATGTAGCCATACCCCCCCCCCCCTCATCCAAAAAGAGAAACGGAAGGGTGGAAACATCTTTGAGAACCTGGCAAGAATCGTGTTATATGACGTCACTCTAATCTATGAAAGATTTTGTAACTTGATAGACTGGTGGTATTTTCCGCGTGGTGGCACGTTCTTGCGCAAACAATAATCGAAGTAAACAACAGACTTCAAATGAATTCGTTTTCAATTATTTTGGGTAAATTCGCAATTCAGTGTCCGTGTTTCAGTATGTACAATGCTATAGGGATACAGGGAAGAGGATTATGAGCGATGTTTGGTATAGAGTAAGAAAAGGACGATGTTCAATTAGAATCGCACTTTCGAAACGATTTCAACGTTCACACCGTCTCTGCTTACAATAGCAGTCAGTGACACGGTCGTCTGAAAAAAGTTGGATAGCTCTATTAGCCCTGCAGCACTGTCCCCAACGAGACCGAGTGTTGAAGGAAGACAATTCTTTTACCCCAAGTCCATTGAGGTGGTGCTCCTTGTCTTCCATTTGAACTTTAACGACGGCACAATAATTATAGTGAAGAATTTCTTCCGGAGAAGATGTGTCAACTACTGGGGCGGCCTGATATATAAAATATTTTCCATAGCCAGTTGGCAATGAAACAGAGACATCATTACTTCACAAATAACATGACAATGGCTTTCTGCCGTTCTTCTTGAAATTCCTCTATTCCCGATGGTCACATTGTTGTCCGTAGAGGTGACCATTCAAAACACTCTGTTGATCGTCTTGTTCCCTTATAGAAAATAAAATCATCAACTCTAACTAATCAGGATTTATGAAAAAATCGCCAAAACAGTTAGCTAATGGAAAATAATCGCACTGTTTCATGCAAAAGAGTGACGTCATAAACACGATGCATGTCAGGCTTTCGTAGACGTTCCCTCTCTTCCGGTGAGAAGGAGGAGGCGTACAGCTACACGTAGGCCTTCGCTAATTAAGCAAATAGTATTGATGAAATCAAACTCAAGGGTAATCTAACTATTCCTAGCGTCTGTATAGTGCCAACCAATTTCTAAGGAGTTAGAGTGCTCGCGTTGACAATTGTATTTTCCTTTGATGACTAGAAGGTCGAGAGTATATCGAGATAACTAGGAAAAATTTAAATCAATGTTTAGAGAGGTCTTAGTAATGGCGAGTTACCTTTTGCGGAACTCAAGTGCTAATTAAATATGCATAATATTGCAAAACACAATTTAGAATGGTTCAGTTTAATCCAAAAAAAAAAAAAACTTCAAAAACCTGTACTACTAGTGTAACGTATTTTCCTTAGTTTTTAAGGTCAAATTAGCAAATTAGCGGTCAAATATTCAATCTTTTCATGTGTTTTCCTTTTCCAATAGTTTTTAACCCTAAATATGAAAAACTTGAAATCCTGCTTTCTCTTTAGATGTTTGACAGTGAGATGTGTGAATCAATCGACCCCATTACGAAACGCCTGAGGGAAAAGTGTTCTAGATAAAAATTCGTTTTGATAGTGAACATAAAACCACTTACCCACTGACATATCCGGTAACATTCAGGGAATAAAAGAAGCGGAAGAAGCAAAATTAGTGTTTTAGGCTTACAAATCACTTCAAGATATTTTTGCCATGTACATACACTACAATGTCTACGAAATTCTTAAAAAAGATAAAATGGTGGCTACTTACCACCTAGAGATTGAGTTCATTTTGGAAAATTGAGAGAAATGATAATGAAAGAAGAACATATTGTTAGTATTTCAATGAAAAAGCTAAAAAACTAATATCTATTTTTCTAACTACCGCTTTATCTAAATGTCTACGTAGGGACATTTTGATGTATTTTTTTCTTCTACTATTCAATTTAGAACTACACAGTCTATTCTCAGAGTTACTTGGATTCCCGCATCTTAGAAGTTCGATCTGATGTTTCAATAAAGCCGCCAATAGTGTAATTGACTGGGACTTTGTACAATTCAAACTTGTAACAATTCAGTAATGATACAACTTTGGATAATTATTTCTTAATCATTATTACTCTGTTATTAATCATAACATAGCAAAACGATTTAATACAGCAACATTAAATTGTAAACTAAAACCTATATTTAAAGACACAGTTACAAAGAATCGAATTCCAAGCAATGTAGGTCCTACAACATAGCTAAGAAACATAGCAAAGAAACGAACGGAAAGTTAGTTAAGTCAAACAAGCTATTAATAAAAATGAAATTTATGCAGAACATATGATGCAAGTATTAAACATAAATTTTCGTGGATTAAGATCTCAGCAGGATCAAGTATGGAAGGAAATGTAACACATTACTTAGGTACTTTAACTCTGATAAGTTTTACAAGAGTCGTGTTATATGAGGTCACTCTAATTTATGGAAGATTTTGTAACTTGATAGACTGATGGTATTTTCCTCGTAGTGGCACGTTCTTGCGCAAAAAATAATCGAAGTAAACAACAGAATTCGAATGAATTCGTTTTCAATTATTTTGGGTAAATTGGCAATTCAGTGTCCTTGTTTCAGTGTATACAATGCTATAGGGATACAGAGAAGAGGACACGGTCGTCTAAAAACAGTTGGATAGCTCTATTAGCCTTGTAGCACCGTTCCCAACGAGACCGAGTGTTGAAAGCAGACAATTCTTTTATCCCAAGTCCATTGAGGTAGCTCCTGGTCTTCCATATGAGCTTTAACGGCGGCATAATAAATAGAGTGAAAAATTTCTTCCAAAAACGGCGGCACAGTAATTATAGTGAAGAGTTTCTTTTAGAAATTACTCTTTTCCCGTCGGTCACGCAGACTTGCCTTAAAACCTCGCCGGAGATCATTTTTGTCCGTCGAGGTGACCATTAAAACACTCTGTTGATCATCTTGCTCATTAATAGAAATAAAACCACCAATTCTAACTAATCAGAATTTATGAAAGAATCGTCAAAACGGCTAGCCAATAGGAGATCATGGCACTGTTTTAAGCAAAAGAGTAAGGTCATAAACACGATGCGTGTCAAGTTTTCGTAGACGTTACTTCTCTTTCGGGGAGGAGGAGGGGGGGGGTACAGATACACGTAGGCCGTCGCTAAGCAAATAGTGTTGATGAAATTGAACTCAAGGGTAACCTAACTATTCCTAGAGTCTGTATAGTGCCTACAAATTTCTAAAGAATTAGAGTGCCCTCATTGAGAATTGTATTTTCTTTCGACGACTAGAAGGTCAAGAGTGTTTCGAGATAACTGGGGAAAATTAAAATTAATGTTTAGAGAGGTCTTAGTAACGAGGAGCTAACCATTTACGGAACTCAAGTGAATTAAGGCTTGGCTGGCTAATTAAATATGCATAACATTCCAAAATGCAATTTACAATGATTTCATACAGCAACATTAAATTGTGATATAAGACTTGTCTTTAAAGACCCAATAACAAAGAATTCCAAGCAATGTACGTCCTACAACATTCTTTAGCTTGACCAAACATGTCACAAGCAAAGAAACGAACGGAAAGTTGGTGAAGTCAAATATGCTATATATAAAATTGAAATATATGCAGAAAATACGACGCAAGTGTTACACATAAATTTTTGTGGATTGAGATCTCAGCAAGACCAAGTATGGAACTAGATGTAACAAATTACGTAGGTACTTTAACACTGATAAGTTAATCTGCTTCCCTCCATTGGGACCAAAAAAAAAGAATATAACACTTCATCTGTGCACTCAAACGTTATAATATTAGCGTGGAAATCATTAGACCTTTTCTCTCAATAAGGAAGCCAGGAAAGAGCATCAAGCTGCGGAACAGTTAGCAGGTTTAAATCTGGTGTAAAGGGCACTTCAATTTTTCTTATTGATAACCTGGAAGAAGGGCTATGTGTTCTTGTAACATGAAGTTATCATAAAGTAGAACATATCTTTTACGAACCCCAATTCCATAAAAAAATTACGAATATTGCGAACAATACTTTTCGATATTTCGTAGCTGCCATCATTTGTAAATGTTTCGCAAGCTCACATGAAGTGAGGTGCGATTTGAAAGGAAACGACGTCAAAGCTTCAACAAGGAAAATCCACACGTAGAATTATCATAGGGTTCCATAGGGTATAAACAGAGCTCTTTGTTCTATTTATGATGTAGCTGTTCGAGTTTTGTCACCAGCATAAGACCCGGCAAAGATGAGTTATAGGAAGTCGATTTCTGTCGCAAGACTGCAGAGATCGTTCAAAGTATATTTTCCGCCAAGTTTGATCTCTAACTTTCAATGCTTTCGAATGCAACGAAAGGCATTCACCTTTTCATTCAATTCTTGCTAACCGGCCCACGGTTAGCTCCATTTGTTAGAGCGCCGGATTGTATTATGCGGGAGGTCGAGGGTTCGTGCCCTGGCCGGTCCAATACTCATGGTCTTAAAAAAACAGAGGAGAATTTGCTACCTTTCTATAATATTAAGAAATGGATAGATATTCTAGTCTTCTCGGATAAGGACGAATAAACCGTAGACCCCGTCTCCTGCAGGATTAGGGGTAGGCCTAGGAGACGTTAATTTCACACGCGCGAGATCACTATGTGGGGGATGTCCTTCCCTGGGGTGGGATGGGTGAGTGGTGTTGTAAGAATGGCCCTGAAAAGCCCTATGAGGGAGTGGTTAAATAACGTATGTACGTATGTATGTATGTATGTATGTATTTATGTATCTTATTCGTTGGTTTACATTATTCTAAAAAATTCGAAATTTCACTTTGTCTTGTAACATTTCAACACTTTCTCGAATCTTAGCATCCGGATTTCCCGCCAAATTCGACATTTCTTTTCATTAAGCACTAAAACACATTTTTTGGGCTTTAGAGCCACACAAAATGTTGGGAGAACACGAGCTGAAGGTGAGTGATTAAAAAGCTTTGTGAGTGTTCTCCCAACATCCCGAGAGGTTTTGTCACGCCTTCTAATAAATTTTAGTTATAACACGCGCTGTAATTAGTTGAAATAACGTGCTCTATCAGAGTACAAAACACGGAGCTGAGCTAAGGTTTACCAAAAATCCAAGGGTTCACATCATATCCTTGTTGGATTAATTTCAGGAAAAAAATGTTTCGTAACATTTGAGGTTCAGAATACATTCATGATTTCAAACGTACAAGTCCCTGTTAAAAATAAATCGAAAGCCCATAAAGAAAGCCGACGCACGACACGATCGCTATTAAATGGTTTTCTTTCTCGCGGAGTGTTGTTCGAGAACCGCTTTTGAGGCCAAGATTCATCGAATTTGAAGTGAAACAAATTATGGCTTTTCGTTTTGATAAGGAAAATTCATATTTTGAAGAAATGGCACGCTGTGCATCGGAAGAACCAACTAAAGGTTTGTAAGCATGCCAAGTACCATAATTGACGTCTTTATAACGCGAGCGGAGAAGAAATTCCTCGAATAACAGAAAACGAAATATAATATCCGAGTTTTGAAGGGTTTTCATGCTTGGTTAGATTGCTAAGACAAGGCCATCAGAATCCTCGTTAGAATGGTTCAAGTTATTTGATCAGTTGAACAATACGTAAGCTGTCAAAAATGCCAAAAATGGCGTTCATTGCTTTTATGACATAAAGAGATCAAATCCAACCTCTACAACCTGATGAAACCTGCGCTTGAAAACTGAATTGACCAATCAGACGATGCATACCATGTATTCACTATGTCCTAATCCAAGAAAGTTGGCGTTTTCTTCTTAAAGAGGGGCTTTGATTATCTACAAGAGGTTGTTAACTGGAAAATCTCTTGCTATCTTTAATACAAAAACGTTCTCAATGGATGGGGAGTATTGGGGTATTTTTGACGGTTCGCAGCTCTAAACTGACTTTGACGGTAGATTTCCAAGAACTTAGATGTTCACAGTTGACGATTAATAGAAGGATATTTCTTCGACTGTTTTTAATCTTAACAAGAGAATTTAAACTTGTGTTCTCTTGATTTTAGTTATAGATTATACTCAGACCATCTAAGTCTTTCTCTGATTAAGTGAAGTAGAGCGAGTGTTTAAAAAAAAAAAAACAACCTGACTCATCAGAGAATTACGAGATATTACGCACATAGTTTTTCCAAATAGTGAAAAGCGGAGGGCGTTATGATCAGACTTTTCAATAATTAAAAAAAAAAAAATGTTACAAGTCGTTTATAAAAGGGAAATCAGGTTTTAAAAACAAAATGGACCAACCCCTATGTAAAATGCAGCAACCTAATTCTTATTGTTCCGGTAGCTTCTAAGCCGTCTCTATCGATATTATTCAGCATCTCGAAAGTAAATGCAATCTATGTAAATACAACCAAAGGCTTATTTCAAACACGAGTACTTTAATCTCAAACAATTAGATCAAGGAAGAGGTAAACATACGTATCACATAATATTGTTTGTTTTCATCCTGAGCGCGCGCTCCAGAAAGCCATTTCGAAGTCAACTGTCAGAACTGTTATTACGTTAGCGAATAGTAAGCAAGGTCCACGTGAGAACCTTCGAGACCTTTTATTTGAACCTTGTTTGTACATTGGTTTTCAAGCTTTTTTAGCAAGCTTCACACTATTTAAGGACAATGGTGGTATTTCACAGAATTTACAAGCCGTTTATTATTAACATATTTTTTCAAGTTTCCACTGAATGAAGTGTGCAAGCGAAAGCGCCGAAAGTTTAACATCGCTATTAATACAAGATAAATAGCTTGAAGTGTAAATACGTGTATTCATCGGTATCTTATTCCTTTAAAAACATAGGAGTGTTTCATGCAAAGTCCAAAAACTTCAATCTTTTTTTTTTGTAGAAATTCATTACAAGCAACTGCCATTAGCTAAGTCGTTAGGATGAGCATTGACTGAAAGTTGACGGAAATATTCGCTGGAGAGTTGTTGAGCGATACATTGGTGAACAGTCCACCTAGAACTCTTGCTGTTAGATCATCACTGCCGTTATTCATTGATGTTGTGTTATTGCCAACTACTAATGGAAGTACAAGGCTGTTGACTTCAATTTCTTGCAAACGGCTTCAGTGCGTAGACCGTCGCTGGCGTTGGCAACTGTGACAGTCGTGGTCGTACGACTGCAAATCCAGCCAACTTGCCTGACATCCTTCGTTGATTTTCTAAAAGAGTATGGCTGTAGGTGGATATTGAACCCGAGTTGACCTGACCCGTTAGCTCGGAGGTTGTTTTTTGTGGGCCATGTTTACAGGATTTTCTCGCTTTCGCGTTGTCGCGAGCGAAAGAGGTTTTTCATGCCTCTCCAATAATTAACTGTTCAGTTCAAAACAAGGAAGAACCTCAAGCTCACTTTCAAAACCGCATTTTATGTTTTTGGCCCTTTAAAAGGTGACAATGGTTTTAAAATCATTTTAGATTGACTCAGAAACCAAACTTTGTAACGATAGTTATTCTGCTTACGTAGATGCAAAAAAAATATCACTTAGCCTCATTATCAACTCGCAATTCCACCGTAAATAACTCGCTTCCTTAACCAATCAGAATGCAATATTGTGTTCAACGATGCCATTATATCGCAAATAGTGACTAGCCAAGGGCGTTATGATCAGGCTTTTTAATAACTTAAAAGTGTCAAAAGTGGTCCAAAACAAGGGAATCGGTTTGCAGGGTCCTTTTGCTTTCATCAATAACTAAATGAAACAAATCCTATGTCAAATGTAGCTAACTGTTTCTTAACATTCTCGTAACTTCCAAGCTATCTCGATCGATATTGTTCAGCCAGTCGAAAGTAAGTGCATTGTATGCAAATACAACCAAAGGCTTATTTGAAATACGAGTACTTTGATCTCAAACAAAAAATTAAGGAATAGGTAAACATACGTAGCACAATAAATAGGTACTTACACACTGTTGAGCATGAGGTGAAATGAAAGAAAGAAAACAACAAATAGTCAACTGTTGTTAATCATTTTAGCATACTTATCATTAACCTTTATTCCCAGGAAAAATGGCACGAAACTTGTGTTGGTTGAAATCTCGTCTATTCGAAGACTACGTAGAAAGTTATTTTGCGAGTAGTGAATAGCGAAGGGCGTTACAATCAGACTTTTTAATACTTTAGAAATATGAAAAGTCGTCCAAAAGAGGGAGTCGGGTTGCAGGGCCCTTTTTCCTTTTATCAATAAAAAAATGGATCATATCCTATGTCAAATGCAGCTACCTGTTTCTTATTGTTCTCGTAACTTGCAAGCTATCTCGAACGATATTATTCAGCCGCTCGAAAGTAAGTGCATTCTATGCAAATACAACCAAAGGCTTACTTCAAATACGAGTACTTTGATCTCAAACAATTAAATTAAGAAATAGGTAAGCATACGTAGCACAATAAATTGGTACTTACCAACTGTTGAGCATGAGGTGAAATGAAAGAAAGAAAACAACAAATAATCAACTGCTGTTAATCATTTTAGCATACTTATCATTAACCTTTATTCCTAGAAAAAAATGGTAGTAAACCTGTGTTGGTTGAAATCTCGTCTATTCGAAGACTACGTAGAAAGTTATTTTGCGAGTAGTGAATAGCGAAGGGCGTTACAATCAGACTTTTTAATACTTTAGAAATATGAAAAGTCGTCCAAAAAAAGGAAATCGAATTGCAGGACCCTTTTTGCTTTTATCAATAACAAAATGGAACATATCCTATGTCAAATGGAGGTACATGTTTGTTATTGTTCCAGTAATTTCCAAGCTATATCGATCGATATTATTTAGCCACTCGAAAGTAAGTGCATTCTATGCAAATAAAACCAAAGGCTTATTTGAAATACGAGTACTTTGATCTCAGACAATTAAATTAAGGAATAGGTAAACAAACGTAGCACAATAAATAGGTACTTACACACTGTTGAGCATGAGGTGAAATGAAAGAAAGAAAACAACAAATAGTCAACTGTTGTTAATCATTTTAGCATAATTATCATTAACCTTTTTTCCCAGAAAAACTGGCACAAAACCTGTGTTGGTTAAAATCTCGTCTATTCGGAGACTACGTAGAAAGATATTTTGCAAGTAGTGAATAGCGAAGGGCGTTACAATCAGACTTTTTAATACTTAAGAAATATGAAAAGTCGTCCAAAAAGAGGAAATCGGGTTGCAGGGCCCTTTTTGCTTTTATCAATAACAAAATGGAACAAATCCTATGTCAAATGTAGTTACCTGTTTGTTATTGTTCTCGTAACTTCCAAGCTATCTCGATCGATATTATTCAGACGCTCGAAAGCTAGTGCATTCTATGCAAATACAAGCAAAGGCTTATTTGAAATACGAGTACTTTGATCTCAAACAATTAAATTAAAAAATAGGTAAACATACGTAGCACAGTAAATAGGTACTTACGGTCTGTTGAGGATAAGGTGAAATGAAAGAAAGAAAACAACAAATAGTCAACTGTTGTTGATAATTTTAGCATAGTTATCATTAACCTTTATTGCCAGAAAAAGTGGCAGGAAACCTGTGTTGGTTGAAATCTCGTCTATTCGAAGACTACGTAGAAAGTTATTTTGCGAGTAGTGAATAGCGAAGGGCGTTACGATCAAACTTTTTAATACTTTAGAAATATGAAAAGTCGTCCAAAAAAAGGGAATCGGGTTGCAGGGCTTTTTTTGCTTTTTTCAATAACAAAATGGAACAAATCCTGAGTCAAACACAGCTACCTGTTTCTTATTGTTCTCGTAACTTCCAAGCTATCTCGATTGATATTATTCAGACGCTCGAAAGTAAGTACATTCTATACAATTACAACCAAAGGCTTATTTGAAATACGAGTACTTTGATCTCAAACAATTAAATTAAGAAATAGGTAAACATACGTAGCACAATAAATAGGTACTTACCAACTGTTGAGTATGAGGTGAAATGAAAGAAAGAAAACAACAAATAGTCAACTGTTGTTAATCATTTTAGCATACTTATCATTAACCTTTATTCCCCAAAAAACTGGCTCGAAACTTGTGTTGGTTCAAATCTCGTCTATTCGGAGACTACGTAGAAAGTTATTTTGCGAGTAGTGAATAGCGAAGGGCGTTACGATAAGACTTTTTAATACCTTAGAAATATGAAAAGTCGTCCAAAAAAAGGGAATAGGGTTGCAGAGCCTTTTTGCTTTTATCAATAACAAAATGGAACATATCCTATGTCAAATGCAGCTACCTGTTTGTGTTTTTTCTCGTAACTTCCAAGCTATCTCGATCGATATTATTCAGCCGCTCGAAAGCAAGTGCATTCTATACGAATAAAACCAAAGGCTTATTTGAAATACGAGTACTTTGATCTCAAACGATTAAATTAAGTAATAGGTAAACATATGTAGCACAATAAATAGGTACTTACCAACTGTTGAGTATGAGGTGTAATAAAAGAAAGAAAACAACAAATAGTCAACTGTTGTTAATCATTTTAGCATAGTTATCATTAACTTTTATTCCCAGAAAAAATGGCACGAAACCTGTGTTGGTTGAAATCTTGTCTATTCGGAGACTACGTAGAAAGTTATTTTGCAAGTAGTGAATAGCGAAGGGCGTTACAATCAGACTTTTTAATACTTAAGAAATATGAAAGTCATCCAAAAAAAGGAAATCGGGTTGCAGGGCTCTTTTTCCTTTTATCAATAACAAAATGGAACAAATCCTATGTCAAATGCAGCTACCTGTTTTTTATTGTTTTTGTAACTTGCAAGCTATCTCGATCGATATTATTCAGACGCTCCAAAAGCTAGTGCATTCTATGCAAATACAACCCGAGGCTTATTTGAAATACGAGTACTTTGATCTCAAACAATTAAATTAAGAAATAGGTAAACATACGTAGCACACTAAATAGGTACTTACGGTCTGTTGAGTATGAGGTGAAATGAAAGGAAGAAGACAACAAATAGTCAACTGTTTTTAATCATTTTAGCATACTTATCGTTAACCTTTATTCCTAAAAAAAAATGGCAGTAAACCTGTGTTGGTTGAAATCTCGTCTATTCGAATACTATGTACAAAGTTATTTTGCGAGTTGTGAATAACGAAGGGCGTTATGATCAGACTTTTTAATATTTTAGAAATATGAAAAGTCGTCCAAAAAAAGGGAATCGGGTTGCAGGGCCCTTTTTGCTTTTATCAATAACAAAATGGAACAAATCCTATGTCAAATGTAGTTACTTGTTTGTTATTGTTCTCGTAACTTCCAAGCTATCTCGATCGATATTATTCAGCCGCTCGAAAGTAAGTGCATTCTATACAAATACAGCCAAAGGCTTATTTTAAATAAGCAAAAAGTTCAAGGAATGGATAAACTTGCATAGCAAAAACGGTAATCATTAACCCTTACTCTTAGAAAAGGCCAGGAAAGCCGCGATGTTTCTAATCTCGTCTCTTTGAAATACTATCAAGAGATTTCTTTCGCTCTCGAATGACTCCGTGATAATCTATATATTCAGAATTCAATTTTTGCACGACATTCTACCTAAGAAGACAGCAACAAAATGTGGCGAATAAATAAAGGGAGAAAAAAACCTATGTTTGGAGGTCGAGGGTAAATATCTTAAGCGACATGGAATATTGTTTACGGTTCTTGATTATGGTAAGTAGTGTTCTCAACACCGGTTTATTCATTATTATTATTATTATTATTATTATTATTATTATTATTATTATTTTTGTAATTTTAATACATAATTGATGTGTTTCTTTTGCTTGTTTAGTTTTACATGCAGTTAGCTCGTTCGGAATTAGACGATCGAAGAGCTTTTCAAATAGCTTTGTCCATTGAACACGATGCGAAAGAAGGGAATGTAGTTTGAAACCTGAAGACTGTTTCGTCGAGAAATTCTATTATTGATCATTAAGTTAATTAATCCACTAATAAGATACTTTAAAGTGATATCATAATACTAATGTAAGTGATTTGTCGGCTGTGGGCCCAACCGACTCACTTGGTAAATATCAAATCGTTTCGTATACGTTATTATCTGAGCATTTCATAACAATGTGACTTTATTTTAAGATTCGAACGCACTTCTTTGATTGTCTGACACTGTAGTCGTCAATAAAGATGTTTGATAATAGTGAACCAAAAGCCCACAACTGACGAAACATTCGAATCCCAATCGGTAACTCCGAGGACCGCGACGGATAACACTGAGATGGCAGAAGAAGCCAAAAGCATTCGACGAACAGCCAAAGCAATGTTTGCCAGGATGCGCAATTAACTCCTGAAACCTATGGATGCCGACCAAGGACGAGAAATGGTCGAAGGTAATTACGTGAAGCTTTCAGAAGCATGGGATATCGTTGAAAGTAAACACGATCTATACAGGATGTATTTAACGGATGAAGAACTGGAAGTCGTGGAGGGGTGGATTACTGAGTTGCGGGGCCTGTTTGCAGAAGCGACAGCGCGTAAAATCCAGTATATACAAAAATCAGTTAGATCAGAAATTGTCGTTCGAGAGAACACATTACGTCATGAAACAGAAATGAAGGAGCGCGCGGAAAGAGAGAGGAAAGCAGAAAAGGCACAATGCGCGCGAAAGCGCAAACAGTTTTTGGCACTATCTGTAATAATACAAAGCATTTTCTTGATAATAACATTGCCGCACATACTCTGGAAAGGTCTTTATGACAGATAGAAGATGCGTATGCCGAGTGCAAAATTGCAAACGATGACGTTTTAGATTTAGCAGACCATGACACTTCAGAAAACGCTATAAAATTTGCTTCACAGATACAATGCCGGCTCGATGATATGACTGAGAAGCTCACGTCGTTAATCGGTCCAAAACATGATAAAATAGCAAAGAGAGAGACCTGCCCGTCCTCCAACCTTCAGTTAGAAAAATAGAATTGCCGCGATTTGAAGGAGAAATTTGCGCTTATCTACAATCCAAACGAGACTTTAAAAAACAGATCATGCCGCATCTCCAAAGCGAGGATGTTTCCTACGTACTACGTTCATGCTCAAGGCTCACTAGCGCATAACCACTAGCACAAGAATAAGCACAAGAATAAGCACAAGAATAAGCACAAGCACAAGCATAAGCAAGTGAGAACACAGAACATAAGCATAAGAGCATACGCAGGCGCAGTATCAACAAATTTTTCGTTACCAGTCTTCCTCGACTATAATCAAGATGGCGGATGAAGATGAAATCTTTCTCTTTGCGTTGCTTGTAATTTACCTTTTTCAGAAGATCCATCAGACCTAGAAGGTTTTGGGCAAGGGAGATATATCGTTGCAAGAAAGCTCAAGGGGAGTTCAATTACCTTGTTTCGGAACTTCGTGGTAGTGACAGAGAGCTTTACTTTCGGTAAGCGAACTTTAAAAGTCTGCTGAAAAACTAGTGTAAAAGGCTTACTTACGCTCCGAACATTATTGCGTCTAGCGTTTTGTTATTTTGCAGGCAAGTTTTTGTTTGTAATTTGACTTAAAGAAAAGCCCTGAAAATAGCATGAAGATATAAACTTGATAAATATATTTTTTGCCTCAGTACTGTGTTACTTTGTATATGCTACAGTAAATTTTTAATTCCAACTTTAGTTCAACATGATGTTACAAGGGCACGCTCGAAATATTATTGTTTAAATATAAAGTTTAGTCATTGGTTCATTGAATGATTATTGGTCTCATATTAGTTACATGAGAATGTCACGAGTATTTTGATTGCCTCCTTTCCAAGGTTGGCCCACTTATAAGAAGCAAGCTATAAAATTCACACAGCCTATCTCACCATCAGAACGTCTTGCACTGACCATACGTTATTTGGCTTCTGGTGACAGTCAACAATCCATGTCCTTTTCTTATTGAATATCGAATATCCTTAACCAGCAATTTCAACCCCTTCTAGATTCTAGAGTGATATCTCTGAGAGAGGTGAATGCAATTTGTCTTTATAACACTTGTATAAAATTGCTGTCTTATCATAAATGTGATAACACAACAGTTTACCTACGAATTGTCCTGTTGATGTTTTTGTACATAATACACAAATTATGAGTAAGACTGTCACTAAGAAAACAGGAGATCAATGATGTGTTTTGAGTTTGAGAAAGGAGGGATTGGTTGATTAACATGGTCAGGAACCGGTTAAATGCTTTCAACATTCAACAACACAACCGCTTTGATTATTACAACATCCATATGAAAAGGGAATAGTTTCAAAACTGTTTGTTTGAAAAGAACATAACTCTCATTTTATAACTATTTTATAATCTATAACTAAAACTTGTACAATAGTTATTTCAATACTTTTACCGAACTGGTTGTAATAAAAAAATAATGTTGACATTACATCACAGCAGACTCAGACAATTTTGCCTTGTTTCAAATACCAATACATAACTAAGTAGGGTGGATACCCTTGGCATTTATAACCCCTCGTGTCGACGTTGCTGGAGGAAGTAACCTGGGGGATATGTTGAAACAGCCTCTACATTACCCAGCTCAGACATGAGACTACTCCTAGCGACACCGCGGAAATACGTTTTGGTGACGTCACAGTGGTCAGTGGTCATCAACATTAGGCTGCCAAGTGCTTCCATGTGTTTGTGGACTGAGTTCGATGAAAACGTCGGCCTTTTGCATGGTTTTAAGTCGGAAAATATCCATGATACTTCTCCTTGTTTATTATGGTTGATCCTTTGAATGGGTTTTTAATACTAAAACCACGTCTTAACAAATAGCGGTACAGGGGAGTCATTTTGTTTGGAGTTTTGTGCTGTTTGCTGACTTTAGCTGGCCGTCGTTACGAAGTGCGATCGTGGTTCGTCAGTCGCCCTCGCCTTCAGAATTGTCAAAAACAGCGATAGTTATCCAGACAAAGCAAGAGATTAGTTCTGTAAGATAATTTTCCAACGAGTCTGAAGACTGGTTGGATTTTTAAGTGTTATTAGCATGAAGCAATACACGTAATTATTGAGTTGTGAAAATATTCACACTCACTTTGCGCCGACGTGCGTTGCCTTTTCATTTTGGAAATCATTCGCTTGGTTGAGAATTTTACTTTTCTAGACTGATTTTTCGCCATTCCACCTTTCTGATTTTCTGTGCCTTTAAGAACGGGTGTCCGTAACGCTCGAAACGTCAGCTTTTGTAATCGTTACGGTTGCCAATTTACCACTTCAACTTTGTTGATATATCCAAATTAAAATATGAAAACATTTGTTCATTTCATAAACTTGCAGCTTTATCAACAAGTTATCTCTCATGAACAGAATAACGCCTGACTCAAGCTCATATAATGGTGATGTTTACAAAGGGAGTAGAAATCGAAGAAATTGTGATTTGTTTGTATTTGAGACTGTCCAACATGATTGGATCATTTACAATTTATCTTGAATTAAGTTTTTATTGATATTAAACGATTGTAGATCTCCATTACTTGTCTTTGGTACGTTTGCTTGTACCTGTTACTACAACTGCTACTTTAATTTCCCATACAGCTCTATTTGTTTTACATGAAAGCATTTTCAATAAAACCCACTTCTTTATTATGATTATTATGATTATGATGATGATGATGATTATTATTATTATTATATTTTTATAACTCAGTCATTTGAAACTTTTACAGGCACGTATGTTTACCTGAAGTATATTCCACTATCTTGCATGTGCATTGCATTAATTTATGCAAATAATCAACTACTCTTCTTTTTCAATTCATTTTTTTTTTAGATTAGCTTTGCATAGCTTTACATAGTTTCCATGTGCTTTAGGAATCATATACATCACATGCTCTGAAGCACTGCAAGGATAATTATGATCCCCATCAGTAGTATTACATCATATCCCCACACTGAGGACATCATTATGAAACGTTCCTATTTGAATTGTAACCATTATTTTTCAAGGTGGCAAAATATATGTGTATTGCTGAAACTCGTTGAGAATTTCTTATTGACTACAACTAGCATAGCCATACTAGTGCTCCCCTTCCCTGTAATAAGTTGGGAAAAGGACATCTGTATGGTGCTATCATTGTTCATGTTTGGGAATATCCCATCCCTGAGTTTTATTTGACTAGATGGGCACAGCAGTACACAAGCTAATTACAAGCTTTTGGTTACTCCTCATGACTTACTGTTAACTGGGAATTGACAGCTGACTTAATGTAATCAATTTTCTCCTGAACATTTTTTAACTTCATTTGTTCCACTTCAGAAAATACTTCTGATAATTTCCCTCTGACATTTCTAATTTGGAAGATTAATCATCATAATCATTATGTTCTTTAAACCTCCATAAACACCCAACAAGAGTTCTTTGTTTATAACTCAGGCAGCTTCTGAATATAAGAAATCAAGTTTAGAAGATAGTTGATTCATTCAAGGCTGTTGCAATATGAGAAAAGACAATGCAGTGCTTTATTCACATCGATTAAATTATATTAAAAAAATTATTTTACCTTACAGTAGTTTTGTTTCTTAAAAAATTGTTTTCTAGTAGTACCAAGATGGTAATATTACTTTGTGAATCTGGGAGCTAATTAAAGCAGAAGTATTCTGTTAGCTCGGTACATTTTATGTTGCAGATGGCATTAAGTTAGTAAAGAAAGAAAAGAAAAAGCAAAAATAAATAAAATAAAATGATTAGTGAGGGAAAAGCAGCTTAAAAAAAGGCATACTACAAATTATTCATAATTGTAATGAGAAATACTTGTTGGGAAAGTAAAACTATTGCTCAGAAATAAAATTACAGCTTCTCAGAAAAAAAATTACAGACTAAGGTGGAAAGTGAAAACTTCTTTGTTATCATTATAATGGACATTTTGTACTTAAAGCATACCTCGGTTTATTCTTCCTCTAGTTGAGCCAGTCTTTCTACTTTTGGGGGCTTCAGTCCTTTGCATGTTACAGTCGTAGGTTTTTTGGCCAACTATGATACATACAGTAACGAGTGGGGATAGGGTGGCCGTGCTACAAGGGCATGTTTTGTCTTCTTTTCGGCGAATCTGACCGAAAAGTCGTTGACATGCCGATTTATACGGTTCAAGCCACTGCTTTACAAACCTGATAGTGCAGCGTCCTCGGATCACCGCTTCAACCATTCAAAAATCGTCTCATTTTTAGCCTTGGTACATAAGCTCTTTTATAAACAAAACTTAGTTGCCGCGGAGCCGCCAGCGAAAAACAACAATTTCATATCGTGTGCAACTTCAGTTCGGCTTTGGCAAATTATATAATTGAGCTTAAGAACTATCCAAAAGGTGAGCCGAGTTTCAAAGCTAAGTTTACTGTATTATTTCTAAGTTTTGACCTTTTACGCTGTCGATTTGACTGACGGCGAAAAACATTGTAAAAGTTATCGGCCTTTCATGGTTTCGTTGAGGTGTCCGCTGACTAGTAAAATACTGTATCGTACCCTAAAAAACGTATTTCCGCGGTGTCACTCCTAGCAGTTTCAGGGTACCTAGAAGCTACATAGCTAACAGGATTAACATCTTGAGAATTACTCTTTGATAAACGTGAAAAAATCAAATTGTTTATTTCCATCCTGGTCGTCAGTCTTTCTTGTGTTGGCATCTTTCTCAGTTGGCATCTTTCTCAGTTGGGCAGCAACCAGTTCTCCAAAAGGCGTTCTTCATCTTTTTGTTCTCTTGACTGTCTCTACTTACAAGGTGATTTCCAATAGAGTTGAGAAAATCCATTTCAGCTCCTTCAATAGCTTCATTATTTACTCTCGGGCGTTTGGCATGGGAGGTATTTTGGCCGACCAGTTACTTTAGACTTTAATGACTGTGGCTCAAAGCTAGGGTCTGGGGTGACGCTTCTACCGGAGCTGCTGTCTACTGGAGTGCATATACCTTCATCTTCAATACCAGCATCATCTAGTTGTGAGGTTTCATCTATCACTATAAGATTACTTGAAGATCGACGGAGTTGAACATATGAATCCAGCCAGGCCAAAAACATGCACATGTCGCTTGTTTCACTTTTGGCATCTATGACAGATTGTGTATCCGCTCCACTGACGTTAACACTGTACTTTCTTCTTGTTTCTTAAATATTTTTTACTCAGGTTTTTGAAAGTAGAGTCTGCATCTTTACCTAAAAATTATAAGTATCGATTCTTAGTCTATATTGGCCTGTTTCAGTTTGAAAAACCTCAAACCTACTTTGCACATAGCGATACTTGATAGAGATCAACCATGTGCTTCATTTTATCAAATAATATCCAGTCACAAGAGAAACAGCTCGCCATTTCGGGCGAATTCTTCAATTGTACGAACTGGTTTGTGTTACGTTAATATCAAAATAAAGTGGACGCGCGTACTATCAATTCCATGGAAAAGCTTCATGAGGTAAACCTTGTTAATCTTAAACTTAGCCTAGAAATGATGAGAGAAAGCAATAATTACCTGAGGGAAACCAGTCTTCCGTGCGACGTCTTGCCATGCAAGTTCCTTTTTGTTGCGGTCTTTAAAATCTTTACTTGCTTTACCATACAAAACTGGATATTGTCTCACCGCCTCGGAGAGAAGTTCATCTACTGACAGCTCTGCATTTGCCGAAGTGTCAAATCGATCGGAGTCCCCCATTTTGTTTGTGGATAGTTTCTCGAGGAGATATGGGTCAAAGTGAGCGATTATTCGTTGACCACCTTACGCTTATGCTTATATATGCTTATTTCACACGCGTTCGCACTACGACATAAGCATAACAGCACAAGAAGAACGAACCTTGTTCGTTTTTCTTGTGCTTATGCTTATGGTTAGGTCGTGGGTGTTCTCACTTGCTTATGCTTGTGCTTGTGCTTATGCTTGCGCTTGTGCTTATGCGCAAGTGAAAACCAGCCTTTAGGCAGCGAGCCTGCAACTATCGTTAAAATCATTGACGACGATGTCAGGGAAATATGGAAAAGTCTAGATGAGAAGTCTGGAGATCCAGCAAAAGTTGCAGATGTCATTATTGACGGGATACGGAGAACTGGAATTATAAGAGAAGAAGAGGAGAAGAGATTTATTGAACTCGTAGAGATCATTGAAGAGGGCTATAGAGATCTAAAAAGGCTCGCTCTAGAATCGGAGATAACAAAAACAAGCTCTGTCAGTATCATAGAAAAGAAACTACCGGCGGACATTCGACGAAAATGGGCCGAGATTGTGAGCGCTGATAACAGTGCAGTTAATAAAACTAACAAATTTCCATCGCTTCTTAACTTCCTACACAGCCAACGTAGAGCCATAGAATATGACACGGCCTCGCTAAGGGTACCAGCTGGTCCATTGAAAGCCGTCATTCACCACACAACTGCTGAGAAGGAAATCGATATGAAAGGCCAAAGACTGACGCAGGGTAAATGCTTAATTCAAGAGGGTGGCAAACATTCCGCTGAGGAATGTAAAGTCTGCTCGTCGCAGTCTCTTGACGAAAAGAAGACGCTACTGAAAGAGAAAAATGCTTGCTGGTATTGTCTTAAGGTCGGTCACCTGTCTCGTGTATGCAGAGCGAAGAAAACATGCAACATCAAAGACTGTCCATTGACACATCATCACTCTCTGCACGAAGAAATACAGGTGTTAAACACGTCCAACACCTCTGGGCCAACAAACGTTTGTAGGAATACAGAGACTGACGCCTGCCTGTTACAAGTGCAGAAGATCAAAACCAAAAGGGTAACTTGAACGTGATGTGAGATAACGCATCCTCTCTATGTTTCGTTACCAATTCCAAAGCTAGAGAACAAGATCGTAAAGGAAAGAAAGGAGCTTTATCGAACATAAAGATTGGATCCCAGGATAAGAAGATAAATACGATGAAATTTATACTACCCTTAGTTGATACACAAGGTAAAACAATACACATTGAAGCCTATGGTATTGATCAGATTACCTCAGACTTCGAAAGCATGAGCACCGAGAATCTGGCAAAGTTGTTTAACGGCGTGTCAAAGGACGATATCGCACGACCAGCGGGACCCGTCGACGTTTTTATTGGGTATGAGTTTGCTGCGTATCACCCTCAAAGAAAAAAGAACGCTAGACACCTTCTGTTACTCCAGACTTGATTTGGCCTTTGTATCGGAGTAACACACCCGTCGATAAAAGGCGAAATAAAAAAACATGACCTCAGTTACGCTCGAGTGCATCATGTAATAAAAGTAGAAGACTTGTACAAAATAGAGAATCTTGGCGTTGAAAGTGTTTAGCGTTGTGGAAGCTGCAAATGTGGACATTGTACTATTGGAAGTAAAAACTAAAGCATCAAAGAAGAAAAGGAGTTCGAGTTGATTGAGAAAAACATGAAGTTTGACGCTCAAGACAATAGATGGATCGCGGAGTACCCATTGATTTAAGATCCGTGCGATCTTCCTGATAATAGACGAGTGAGTAGCTCTAGCCATGCTGTATTCTACTGAGCGTAGACTGGAAAAGAATACACAACATGCAACTGTATACGATAACCAAGCTGGAGATATGGTTCTATAGGGGGTCGTCCGTAAACTCAGCAAAGAGGAACTTAACACTTACAAAGATGCTATCCATTACATTTCCCATCCGGAGGCGCTCAAACCAGACTCTAAATCTCCTCCAGTTACAATCGTGTTTAACAGTAACGCAAACTACATTGATTACGTATTTAATGAGTACTGGGCAAAGGAGCCAGACTTGCTTAACAGTCTGCATGGAATACTTGTGCGATTTCGCGAGAATGAAGTAGCATTCATAGGTGATATCAAGGAGATGTACCATACCGTTAAAACAACAGTGCTAGATCGACACACTCACCGATTTTTATGGAGGGACATGGTCACCGACAGAGCACCCGACACCTATGTGATAAAAAGAGTTTCACTCGGAGATAAGCCCTCTGCAACCATTGCTACGATGGCCCCGCGCAAGACAGCAGAGATGGGAAGTGAGCGATATCTGGATGCCGCAAAAATCGTGAAACATATATGGATGGCATTATATAAAGTACCACAGACCTTCCCACTGCCCTAAAATGAATACAGGACATCAAGACCTTAATTATTAAGGGCAGATTTGAACTAAAAGAATGGATATTTTCCCGTGACTCAAGTAACAGTAAAAAGTATCTATCAAATGAGTCAAACGTAGCGACCGAAAAGGTACTAGGAGTCAATTGGGACCCAATCCACGACCATTTGTGCTTTTCAGCAAAGCTTAACTTCTTTTCGAATCGGAAACGCGGAGTACAGAAAGGCAATCCTAGTAACGATTCGAAACTCACACCATCACTTACGAACTGATGATATTGTCAGAAGCCAACAGTATGTACGACCCTCTTGGACTGGCGGGGCCCTTCACAGTGCGGGCCAAAATCTTTAAGCGACATTTGTGGGAAAATAGCGAGAAGCTCGACTGGGACGATCCGATACCAGAAAATAATAAACAACAATGGTCAGCATTCCTTAATAAATAACCTGAAATGGATCGAGTCAAATTTTTCGGTGAGATGTTTAAAGCCTTCGGACGCAGTTTGCAATCCTGTTCTTATTATATTCTGTGATGCTTCAGAAGGCATTTACGGCTCCTGTGCGTATGTACGATGGCAACGACAGAGCGGAGGGTTTGCGTGCAATTTGATTGTTTCTAAAAATCGCGTTGCCCCGACAAAAATATGTCTATCGAAAAAGTAGAGTTGTGTGGAGCAGTGTTAAGTGAGCGGCTTAAATCCTTGATCGATAAAGAAAGCAGATACTTTTTTGAGAAATCCTATTACGTAGTTGACTCTCAGATAGTGCACGCAATGTTACAGAAAAGCTCCTACGGTTTGAATACCTTCGCCGCTACACGTATCGGTGAGATTCAGGAAGGAACCAACATCGAGGATTGGTATTGGTGCGAAAGTAAATTTAACATTGAAGATTGGTTAACTAGAGGAAAGAAGCCAAGTGAAATTAGTCTTCACAGCGATTTGCAACGAGGAGCTCTTTTTCTTAAACAACCCGAGAGCGAGTAGCCTATTTCTCGTAATTATTCTGAAGTAAGAATACCTCCAACAATTATGAAAGTAGTCCACACAGGGAATGTAACTGTTAAAGGCGACTTGGCGTCTAGAATCAAGATCGAACGATGCTCAGATTATAACCGTCTATCGAGAGTGACAGCAGTTATTTTAAACCTTTATCGCAGAGAACCCAAGGTAACCTTTAAGAACGCATAACAGGAAATAACAAGTAAAGATGTAGAGGCAGCGGAGGTATTCTGGATCAAAGAGGCACAGCGAAATATGGAGAACGATATAAAACATGGTAGGTACAGACGTTTGTGTCGTCGATTACGAGATGATGGCATATATGTGATAAGTGGCCGTGCTGAAAAATAGCTAGAAATAGCCTACAACAAGAAAGATATACTCCTACCATGGCAGCATCGATTTGCTCGTATTTACTAGGAGTACATTCATGCTAAGGGGCATCACGGAGTTCTTACAACAGCAAGCAAGATCCGTGCAAGGTTCTGGATAACCAAATAACTTAAAATGATCCAATCTGTAAAGATCAACTGTGTGACGTGTAAGAAACTTGACAAGAAACTATCAGGACAAGTACTGGGAAACCTTCCTAAAGAAAGACTCAAACCGAAACCCTCATGATATTCCACATCAATTGACTTATTTGGATCCTTTACGATCCGTGACGCAGTTAAGAAGCGTTCTACATCAAAAGCGCATGGGGTGATTTTTAATTGCGCTGGAACCAGAACTGCATATTTGGAGCTTGCACCTGACTACAGCCCAGAAAGTTTTCTTATGGTTTTAAGCAGATTTGTCTTACTTAGGGAATATCCATCGAAAATTTATGCCGACAATGGCGCGAAACTTCTCGCAGCAACTCAGGAACTTGAGAAAGTTACGAAATCTTTACATTTGGAGAAGCTAAAAATTCTTTGAGGTATGGAAGGTTTTGAATGGAACTTCACGCCAGCTGATGCACCAGGGCAAAATGGAACATCAGAATCTCTCGTCAGATCAGTCAAAAGATCACTCAAGACTGCTATTGGAGAAAGCATCCTCACGTTTTCAGAAGTTCAAACGGTACTCTTTAAAGTTGCTAATCTAATTAATGAAAGACCTATAACCGTATAAAAGTTGAAACAGAAGTGACCGTTTTTGACGGTTGATGACTAAAGCTTGAGCTATGCGATGGCTGAAAGTTAAACTCATTGAGACCTTTTAAAGTGGACGCGCTATCTGAATTAGACACGAAACATATCTGAAGGCATGTAAAGCAATTTTAAAATCATATATCATATGACCTGTACGGCCCGCGCGCAAACCTATAAGCCAAGGTGAAAGCTGACGTGTGAAGGGCCGACGGGTTGACTTGGATCGGTCCAGAAAAAACACTTTCAGCCCTGCACTTATTGGGATCTTTATAATTTTCTGATAACGCATTTGAAATTGTGCACTTCAGATAAAAGTATAATAAATGAGAAAACGAGTAAAACTTCTCGATAATTATGACCAGCAGCAATAAAGAAAAATATTTTTTTCTGTAGAATGCTTTACCAAGTGTGCAGTGCGTACCTTTCTGCCGTATACATGTACATCCTACCTATTACGACAAAGGTTTCGAAATCTTCAACACCTAGTGGTCATGTGATAAAAGGCTTATTGATTGAGTTTGTTAGGACCACACGGGATAATATTTGACCCTCTGCCCGAGGTCATGCTCTCTGAACGAGCATGACCTCGAGCAAATTATTTTTCCCGTCCGACCCTCCCACTCAGTCAAAAAGCACATTTTACATGTCCCTTCTTTTTAAAATCCATCTCGATGTTATGCTGTTAGCCACTGTATCAATAAAACTCACGGCCGAAAACGTTTTGTGCTCGGATTATCGGAAAAAGAAAATCCGTACTTTAGCTACAACACTTTCCCCTCTGCAAAAGTTCGATTACACTTTCCAACTTGTTACAATGAACTAATAATAATAAAGTATTATCGTTTGTCTCACGATATGGTCACTTGAGATGTGGATCGCGACATTTCGACTGCATCCGGCTATTCTTCATCAGGAGATAAGGTCTACTGACTTCAGGTCTTTTTATAAAGCAGGATGCTCCGCTGTGATTGGTTGGTATTCCCCAGCTGTGATTGGTACGATTCCTAGATGACGAGATGATGGTGTCTTTCGACGTATAGTTCCTTTTTACCAACGTCCCTGTCAACGCCGCTGTTCAGGCCGCATTGCAAAAACTGTAAAACGACCCCAGCCTCCCAGAACACACGGCGCTAACACCAGCTCAAATCGCCGAACTTCTGAATTTTGTTTTGAGAGCCACATACTTCCAGGTCCTCACGGCTGCCGCACCAGTATCGTACACAGGAAGCCCACACACACTAATCAATACTGAGCGTATGATTCACACCAACCACAATCAGTAAAACATGGTATTGTTAAGTGTCTCCAAGAGTGCACTAACGCCTCCTGACAAAAGCTTCTGTCATCTCTCAGGAAAAGAAACATTTTTCATCCGCTCTTACCTCTAATGACTACCCTATTTCTTCCTTGCAGAAAGTCACCAAGATCAGAAAATCTAACGCTGCTTCCGAGCCCGCAATCGATTTGAAGTGCACTGCAGTGTTACTTTATGTTAAAGGTCTTTCGGAACAGCTTCGCCGCTGCCTACAACAACAAAGCGTACGCGCTGTCTTCAAGTCGGAAATCGTAATATGATCAGAGCTGGTAAGAGCAAAAGACGCTGTCGATTCGGCCAAACAAGACGGCGTAGTTTACAGGATTCCCTGTGAATGCGGCAAAGTTTACATCGGTGAGACTGGAAGACCAATGTACGACAGAATGACGGAACAAGACCGAGAGATCCGACTAGCTTGTACCCAAACCTCCGCCATTTCAGAGTACCCCTACAATACCGGACACCAACCGCTTTCAAGTGAGATTAGGTTTATTAATCGAGATCCTCACTGATAAAATCGCAGGGTGAAAGAGGCTATTCACATAAGACTTCACCCTTAGAACATCAATAAGGACAGCGGATTAGAAATTCTTGAAGGGTGGATGGCTACGATCAAGAAACACAACAACAGGAGAACCGTACGACAGCTGACTACCGAGAGAACGTCTCACCAACATCAAGGATTAAAACGCGCCGATCATAGCTGTGGAATACCAAACAATGACAACGGAACATCCTGCTTTATAAGAATACCCGAAACCAGTCGACCTTATCGCCTGATGAAGACTAGCCGGATGCAGTTGAACGGGCGCGATCTACATCATAAGTGACCATATCGTGAGACAAACCATAATACTTTATTATTATTGTACTTTACCATGATGAATAAGCACAACCTTATTTACGAAATAATGAAATAAGTTATAAACGTTTGATTAAATAAAAACAAATAAATAGAAATAAAATTATTAATAACATTGTCCTAATTAACTTAATATGTAAATGATGAAACCGATAATGCATTAGAGGGTTAAAAGAAAAATAATGGCTACTTACAGCCTTATTGTCACAGGGTCAGTTAAGTTGATAACAGAAAAAAGAGAAAAAAAGAGGAAACAATAAAACATAAATCAATAGGTGTAAATTGACTTAGAACTTGTCAAAATTGTTATCATTCAACATTTCATAATTCCAGTGGGTTAACCCGTTAAAATAATACTTACATGCTGTAATAAGCAGTTACCAGGAGAAGAAAGTAATAAAAAGAAAAAGGTTAGCTCAATTAAAGAAAGAATATTGCACTAATGATAAATGTTATTTAATGAAGCTGGATTTATCATATGGGCTAAGGATTTGAAAAATTCCTCTCGTTGTCGGATTAATGGACTAGATGCCTTGAGGATTAATAAATGAACAACAATCCAAGGTAACATAGGATATTTGTAGGCAACAGATTGATACATGTCTTTCCACTTGTTTCTTGCGTGACAAAGTTGTTTGTCAGAATACCGAAAATATTTCGACCTTTTAAAGCGAACTTTTTAACAGAAGCATTTTTGCTGAATACTGTCGAACCCTGTATTAAGCGGCACCGTAGTAGAGGTCACCCTGTATTAGTTGATCAGTTATCAGTCCCGAAATTTTTATTCCTTAATCAACGTAAAATTATCACTTCCATTAACGGTTGTGATCAGCCTTTACTGAGTCCCAACGGCCCGTTTGCATTGTCTTTCACCTGTATCGAACGGTCACATAAAGCGAACCACTCAAATAAAACTAAGAATGATCTCTCTGTAGAATTGAATCCATATTAAATTCCCGAAATCAATGCACTTACTATTACTGGGCGAATTCTTTTACATGGATTGGTCAATTATGGTACAAATGACTTTTTTATCGTTTCCTTATAGTAACCTATTCTGTGGAACCGGCATGGAGCGGTTACCAAGCAATTTCCCGCAGGTTAACGTTTAAGTGTGAAATGTTCAGAAGGCAACCGTGGACGATACTCCTACTCTTGTACGTTGGATCAGCTATGATCTGATCGGCCCCAAATAACGAATATGAAATATAAATAAGACCGATACAACGTAGATAAGTATATTTTAAGACGGAGCACTATATTTCGGCTGGCCAAACCAGCCTTCTTCAGGTGCATTGGGAATTAACAGAGAATTGGGGTAATGCTTCGTAGTTAAGACAGGTTTGACTGTGTATAGGACGCTTGCAGAAATTGCCAGATTTTCACTTCATTTATTCTTGTTCGATTAATTATGCTAAATGATGATAAGTTTGCTAAATATATGAGCGGAGGAAGAAACAGATTAGAAAAAAAAAATATTCTGCTGTTTTGGCTTTGTAATTTATTTCGGAATTAGTTGCACATCTGACCGGAATGGAGAGTTTTTTGTTTGTACTTTATCTTTTGAATGTCTGTCGCTCAATAGTGTTTTTTTTTTTTCGGGGTATTTAGCAACGGAAATCGTGGCAAGATAACTCTTATTTCGTACTTTTAATTCCAAAATTATCAGAATTGAACTGATGGAAAATAGTAAGAATCTCTTGTTTCCAATTATTGATAAAATCATTGCTAAAGTGAGCTAATGCAATAAGTGTATCAAGGTCGACAGCGCCCGCTGATTACTGTATCATTATGACGCAAATAGATAAGATAAGATAAATGCTACTTCTTTATAGAGGCTCCTCTAAGTTAACATGCCATAATATTTTGCAGTTCATTTCATGGTAATAAATATCCTTCATGGTTCGAACTTTTTAAATCAGGGAGATATTTTTCTTCTATCAGGTTTGTCACTGTTTACTCTATTTTATTTTCCAACTACGCTCCGTAGAGTACAAATAACGCCTACGACGGGTACAAATATAACTCGTTATTTGTACTCGAGAGAACCGGTTATACAGGTTTTCTTGCATCGCACAAGCGATGAATTGGAGTTACAAAAACTGGTGGAGAATTGAAATCACTTTTCCGACGAGGAAGAGTCGGAATGACAGGCGAATATTGATCCAAGTTTATCGGATATATCGAACGAAGAAAAGCAGTTAGACGACGATGAAATTTCATCATCTTGTGGAACAAAACAGAAACAGCAACACGACAAAGGGTGAATTCTGTTCCGCTTCGCCTACTTCTGTCACACATTTCCGTAAAGAAATGTCCGCGAAATTCATCCGCACTCAAATTACAATTTGGCGTTTGGGATAATAAGTAACTTATTAAGCGTTTTGTTGTGTAGTATCGCTGAGTATTTCTTACTCGTTACTTGTATTTTGACTCGCCCAACGGGCTCGTCAAGATACGGCACAACTCTTAAAAATACTCAGCGATACTACACAGTAAAACGTCTCATAAAATATATTAATTTCGTATGAAACAGAACAGACATTAACCTCGCTAAAGTAATTTCGCGACGATCTGCTGTATCTTATGCATGGGTTGCATTTTGTCACCCTCGTTGCTCAAGAACTGAATTGTAAGAAGCATCCAATTCAATTTGGATTGGCGAACTAGCTCAAATAACTTAGCCCCAGTCTCTCTCCAATGGCTATATGGAGTTGAGGAGGATAGGAATACTAGTCCTTCCACGTGGAAATTACTGCCGTAGTAAATTTTGGGGGAATTTCGTCGGCATTTTGCTAACAGCAGAAAATTAAGTACTGTAAGTCAGAAGAAAATGACGAAAACATTGAGAACACACATGACAATTACCCTGTTATATTCCTAATCATCAAGAAAAACAAAACACCTCACGAACATGACGCATTCATAAAAAAAACAAGTCAACACTGTATAGGAAGATATATTTTGACTTGTTATGACTGATGGTCAAAGAAATACTTCTAAGTTCCCATTGGGATTTAGCCACATAGGGCCGGTTATGTATAAGAGGTTTAACCCAAACCCCGGTTTTACGCAAGGACTGGGCCTCGAAGATTCTCTGTAAGAGGGTTAATTTTATTGGTTAAAGAAATGTCCTTCCACGATTAGCTTTCGGCCCTCTTGACACTGTTTACAAAAATAGATATTGATATAAACTGATTGGGATAAATTGAAGATGGCTTAGAACGAGTTTTGTTAAACAACGGCTAAACTTTGTTTAAATGAGTAGCCTGTGGACTCTACGACATTGCTTACCCGATAAGAGTACAGTACGTGTGTCACTTATGAAACTTCTTCTCCTATTTTATTTTTTAATTTTTATTTTAGTACCGAGCATAAAACCATCCATCACTTGACTTCTATTTAAGCACATGTCACGACCCTGTTTACTTTGTTTTCGATACGGTAAATGAAAGATACATAAAGATACGTATTATATTCGTTACAATATTTAGTTTTAAGCTTTCACTTACCGCCTGATGCAATTACATGTATTTCATCCATCGTGTGCGATATTGAGAGCAGAGAAAAGGATAGAGATAGGCAGAAATCGAGCATTATAACATAATGTTCAGTTCAACTATAATTTAGTTACAGTAGGTAAAGTGCACACCTTCCCATCAATCTGACAGCTGACCTTAGTTCTTTTTCTTTCACCAACTGTTTTCGAGATATGTCTTTTATTTTTCTCTTACAACGACTGGTATTCAAAAGTCAAATTCTCATCCTCATCTTTTCATGCACGTTTGCGGTATTTAGGAATGACTATGGAAAGTGGAGCAGAAACAAATGTAAACAGGTAAATTATTAACTTCAGTAGTGTAATCAAAAATCACTCACACGCTTGTTTATTTCACAGGTGCAGCACATGAGTAGAGAAATACAGAACAACAATAAAGTTAGGGAGACTAGACAAAAACACTAGTATACCAATAAATGAATTATGTGACGATCAATTTGAAGCTTTAAAATCCCTCCGGGCATTTGAACCTTTGAAGATTGGTTTGTTTAAATTTCCGCCCCCAGGACCAAAATTGTGTTCAAATTATCCAAGTGCTGGATTTGATTGTCAATATTATTCCTACATGCCTACTAAGCATTAGAGCCTAGATTTAATTTATTTTAACTTTACTCAACTCCGTATTAAAAGGTAAAACACTTCTATTCTGCTGGAAAGACTTGAAACTTCCGGTTTAAACTCCCCACCACAACCAGGCTGAGCTCAAATTCCCCAACATAAGAGCACGGACGGCAGTCAAATGTTCATGGGTCGCTTGGCGGGATGTTGAAGGAAAAGCGAAATTAAAGGAGTCCTGAAGCTAAGGGAGGCTAAAGCAAAGTTATTCAGCAAAGTGTTGGATTCATTGTATAATCTTGAAACATGACGTATTTTCCGGGCCAATACACAGATCTCGATTTTTGGATGAAGTGCAGCACCTCTTGATCTTTTCTTTTGTCTCTATCGGCGCTCAGCTGGTAGAAAGGGTACAGACCAGGAGTAGTCAGCAGTTTTTTGGTCATGTGACATGTTAGTAGTAACATTTTTATTACGAAAACTAAGTAGCACTTACTTCCTGATATTTCCGAGGCGCAGTACATAAAAAATAACATAGGAAAAACAAAAGAAAAGTGAAATTCACCGTTAATTATACGATCGTGCATCATCATGTTGAAAAAAAAAAAGGAAACAAAAAAAAAAGGCATAGAACATAAGGGAAATTATTAAGTTATTTCCTATAAAATGTAAGATAATTAATTAAATGACATTCACCAGCGATTACGATGACGTATCCCCATGTTAAAATAAAAGAGCATAGAAAACTGGGGAAAGTATTAAGTTATTTTCTATGCAACGTCAGAAAATTAATCAAATGTATTTGAATGCTTTTCATTTTAAGAGGAGGATACACAGGCGTTTTTTTTCCTTTTTCTTTTTTTTTTCCTACGTTCATTAAACGTTGTCAAAAGAGTTTATATTTTCTTGACGTGGTACATGCACTTTTATACTCCCCTGAGTTTAGCAATAAATCCCAAGCAGTATGTAAGACGTCAAATTTCATTCATTCTCAATAGTTAATTTCAACGCTAAATGACATGAGGAAAACATTCCGAATTATCTCAGGTAAATGTTTGTTATACTAGGGACGGTCCAAAATTTGTTTTGAAAGAAAAAAAGGTTCGAAACAGATTCCACGCCCGTAAGCGTAAATGCCCCAAGTAACTAGCTGTTAGGCTTTTCTTTGACAAAGTGGGATTAACATTGTACTGAAATAGTTAAAGAAAAGTATAAATGAAATAGAATAAAGAAATGATTAGATAAGCGAACACATAAAGCATATTTACGATAAAAAAAAAACTTACGCTGAGCTTTTATTTCCACGTGAATGATTCGAAAATGATAAAAACAAAAAGCAATCTCAAAGTCAATATATATATTTAGTAGCTAGGATTTGCTCTATTCCTGGCTTTTGCACATTAAAACAAGCAAAAATAATAACATCGACTCAAATGATAGCTGAATTGAGAAAATCATCCTATGTAGTCAGTAGATATAGCTATAGCAGCAACCTTTATTTTCTCTATTTAGTCCATATTATACATAATTATTGTTATTTAACAGCGGAGGATAAAATGGATGAAAGAAAGAAAGAAGGAGAGAAAGAGAAAGAGAGATAGAGATAGAGATAAGAGATAGATAGATAAAGAGATAGATAGAGAGAGAGAGAGAGAGAGAGAGAGAGAGAGAGAGAGGAGAGAGAGAGAGAGAGAGAGAGAGAGAGAGAGAGAGAGAGAGAGAGAGAGAGAGAGAGAGAGAGAGAGAGAGAGTAGAGAAAGAAAGACTGAGGAGAGAAAAAGACGAAGAGACGGCTCTTAGTATTTGTTTGTATCCCGACATGGTTATCACAGCCCGACTTGAATGACAGCGAGCCATCAGACCTGAGGGAAGGAAGACTATAAAATAAGACAACAGTGATCATAGTAATAAAACAAACTTACGGCACTGCTGTTCATCTGAGTTATCACCACAGTCATCTCCGAGCACACAACGCCTCCATTTACTAAGACACTTTCCATTTGCACAGGTGAACTCATAGTTCTCACACTTTCCTGTACATTAATGCAAATAACATCGATTCAAAGACAAGAATATTGAGCCTGTTCATCGAAGAAAATGGAGAGCGCAAAGATAACCGGGAAAAATCCAATCAATTAAACCAGAGACACATTACTTGGAGCGTTCAACTCCCGCACTGAGCCTATGTCAAGGCATTGTCGGAGAATGGTTTATTTCAGACTATCTTTTCCCGGGAAATAATTTGAATTTAACAACTAGCTAAACGTAATTGGTCGAAGAGCTTACGTGGGCGGCCGGGGAATCTCATACCGCGGTAATTCAAACTAAAAATAGATTTTTCTATTGAAAACATCGCGACATAAACAAAGGTGAGTTGAACGCTTGAAGAAATGGCTCTTGATTAAACATGTTCTTTAGTTGTCAAGTCAAGACTTGGTGGTTGGATCATAATGCAATTTTCAGCTTGAACCCTCCTCCCCCTCCCCCCCTCTCCCCCATCATTCTACGAAGTAGTAATTGTCGTGATAAGCAATGAATCTGAAGCTTCACAGAAAGTTTACCCGTTTGAAAGATTGGTAAAGTTTGCCAATAAGGACTCCTGAAGTTAACATTTAAACTAAATATGGTTTGTTTTATTTCATCTCCATCCATTATATACAATGCAAGAGATCATTATTCTTCTTTTTTTTCTTCACTTCGCTCTATTTTTTCCAATTGCATTCTACTTGATTGATCTACACTTTTTTCCCTTGACCTGAAATTGCAAAATTTTAAATGTTGTTGCAAAAATAGTCGTGCTACTGGCAACTGGAAGACTTTAGAATTTATTCTCCCACCATCACTAACAATTCCGGTCACGACGAATCCGCGCGGCGTCAGCTATGCTTCATGTGAATCTAACATGGTGGCTGTGCGTAAGAAGAAGGGTGTCGATAAAATTGATTACGTACAACTCCACACCTCAAAAGGGGCCGAAAACTTACCCTTCAACGCACAACGTGGAAAGAATAATATACCGGCGAAAGGTTCGCAATGTGAGTATTAACAGACCTTCGAAGAAAGAAATAACTGACTCCGTGTTTTCCGTATATATTTTGAAATTTTTACTTAAGAGGCTGCCTACAAAAATTAATAACCTGATGGATTGTTTGAAGTCCAATGTGGAAATAAATACATACGAAGTTCAAAAAGAAAAAAAAATGCCGGCGTTTTGTTTATTTATTTAATTTTTTGTTTGCGTTTAAGATGTACTTGACCTTCAAGTCAGGAATAGTCTGGTTTTTACCTTCAATCCATAATTTTCTTCTAAAATCGCGTTTAGAATTTCTGCGTAGCCGATTGCCAATGCATTACTTTTCTTCAAATTGTACAAGGTTTTTAAACAGTCGCATGTGAATGCGACTTAAAGGCCACCTGTTCGCACTAACATACTGATATTTTACGTATGTTAAGGCTATCATTGATGGAAACACTATCAGATTCCCTAAACCGGGATAAAGCAGATTTCTGGAGTAAATCAGACCTCTCAGAGATCCCAGAAATACTTGCCCATGCGATATGAACAAAAGTGTTATTCTTATTTTTCAAATTTTAGCGTTAGATCCGGCGGGAAACTACCGGAAGTGAACTTTCTCACACGTTTGACTGCTGGCCAAAAGCTCCTATCCAAACTCCTATTCCAGAAAGACTAGCAGCTTTAGAAACTATTCAAAACTAGAGAAATTGGGCTTCGAACAAGTGTTGAATCTCTGGAAGGAAGTTGATATTGCAGGTAGAAGCTTGTTTTTCTTTCTCGCAAGGCTCAGAATGTTGTTTGTGTTCTTTGCAAAGAAAAAGGATGGAGCAAACAATTCACTATGGGTCTCCACCCCCGCGAGTGAAGTACCAAGCACAGCAATACAGGTATCGACCTGTTTGTAATTTTTGGCTTTTTAGTGTATCTTTGCCAGCTATAAAGGCTTAAGCGCGTCGCTTACCTGGATACAAAACAAAGGAAAAATGAAGTGTTTTTTTTTTTACTTTAAATCTTATTATTTACAGTAGTACACAGACAGCAGTCGTTATATTGGCATCCCGCTGCGGCAAAATAAGTATGTAAAATAGGTGTCCTAGCACAGTTGCCATGTTTTTGCCCTCCTTACCTCCAACTACCAAACAAACATACCTCCGTTGACCCCCAACTCGACGATCGACGCTGCGGGCACGAAATTATTAATTTTTTTTGTTTGGCCTCAACAGTGGCTATTAATTTTGGGTCATCCCCGGTGTAAAAACCTGACGAGGTTTTCTTTGTTTCATGTGGTATTATTCTGCTGTACGCTATTGTTTATAATGCTTTGTTGTCTTTGTTTTACGTCAGTCGTGAGCTTCACGGGTTTTTACACCGAGGATGAGCCGGCTATTTCATATGCTTGTTTCTGTTGATTATACAGTGGTTTACTCTTGTTATATGTGACCGGGCACAGGATTTCGTACACTAACGCTCTTTCGTTAAATGGTTGAAAATAAACGGTTTGTAAACGGATAATAAACGGGTAGTAAGAGTGTTTAAATGGTTTGCATATCCATTTAAACGGATAGTCCAAAGCGTTAAACGGTAGAGCAAAGTCCAAAAACGGATTCCGTAAATATTAAACGGTCGAGAAAAAAAATAAACTCATGGCTTAAAACGTTAAACAGTTGAACAGAATCTATTAATGGATAGCTTAAAACGTTAAACGGATGGACAAAAGCCTTGAACGGATCAGAAGGGCTAAAGAACAGCGGGATAAGCCATGCACGTAACTAACAGAAAGCGCCGGTTGCGAACAATTATACGACTTGTTCTTGCGGAACACTGACGTTTCATGCTAATATTATATTCGACTGACACCAATAGAAAACGAAGTAAAATTAAATTACTATATGGCCTGCAATTAAGTTATCCACTGGTGAGTAAAGCAAGCCGAGAGCGAGTCTCGCTCGGTAGAGCTCGCAATGCGTTTGAAAATTTCCATAAAATATAAGCAGAGGAAGCAATCAGTCAATCATACCATGCGGACTGAACATTCTCGACAGAAAAAAAAAATTAGAATTGAGAAGCAAAGTATGTTTTTTTTCATGTTCCTACATCGTTTCCTCTACGAAACAACTTTGCATATGCAACTTTCTTTCGCTCATGTGTCATCTAGCGTTCGCTTTCGTAAAGTAATTTGTAATTATAGCTTTAATAAAGCCATTTTCGTTTCCTTTCAATCGATGGAAATAAAAGATGAGAAACCCGATAGCCACCGATTCGGTAAATCATTTTACCGTAAACTTCTATCGAAATAAATTTGCATAAGCATGAAAACAAATCTCGCTCTTCTCGTATGGGGGCCCGTTCTGGTCAGAATTATATTAATTATTTTGACTAATACAGAATTAATAAAACTTTTTGTTCAGTTATTTTTGTGGTGTCTTATAAATAATTATATCCACTCTTCCAACTATTTTTACATATTTGACATCTTATTTTCTACTTCTTTTAAGTCTGGAATTAATTTTACCTTATTTTTTTTTCATTCCTTTCTTCAATTATTTTGTCCTATATGCACGAATTTCTCAGCAAATCCCATATCTCATTGCGGGCTGAGGGGAATCCCATACGCCATTGCTCACCCTCATACAATATGGCGGCTGGTGGAGCGATTCTCAGAAGGATGAAATTATCAGAATTGCAGAAAGTGCAATAGAAACTATAACTCAACTTTCAAACGTAGTGGGAAGATCAAACCCTGCTCCATTTCCAGCTCGAAGTATTAGGTGCAGTTCGCGTTCAGAAAACGCCGTCGATGAACTTCATCGCAGATTTCCAACTGCAGGTTCAATATTTTCCAGAGGTTCAAGGTCAAATTATCCGCCAACTTGGGGGAAGTTGTATATGGATATTTTCAGTAATACAAATTCGTCAACATTACCTTGTTTAACACTAATGCTCTTTTTGTTTCATCACTTTTACCAAAGCATGGAAATATTTATAATTATATAATTTTACATCTGACTGATGTAGAGAAATTGATTGGAAAGTCAGCAAATAGAGTAAAAATGGCACTTCTGTTATTCAGACAATAACTACCAGTGCTGTCTCACTATGCAGATGATTTCTTTTTCTGATGACTGTTTGATCAGCATTTAACTGTTTGGACAAACTGTTTTACAGACAAGGCCTCTCTTTTGGTGTTACTGGAAAAACTCTCAAAAAATTCCCACATATTGTCACATGGGGTTCACTGAGATCCAATCAACATTTGACTTTTGAAACAAGGAATGGTTTGCATTTTCAACTTCCATTTGAACAGTGGATCTATTGAAAGGAGTGATTAAAGGAAATTTTTCAGAATAAGTTTACCTATAGCATAGATGCTTGACCTATTTTGACTGTTATAATTGTGGATGCACTTGACCTAGAGAAAACAGTGTAGGATTGCGTTTACTACTTGGCTGTTGTAAGAAGTTAATATGGGATACATGCATTGAGTTTTTACAGAAAATGTCCATACCTCCTTCACCATCAGTCAAAACGTCTACCCTGCTACCACCCACCTTCTAAGACAATATTCATAATAAATTACAAAGTCCCCACCCTGACTGGGTATGGATATTTTCTAGTATCATTGATGCTTCTTGTTTATTGTTCCTGTTTGTATAGTAAAGTAGTTTTAATCCAAGAGAAATAAAATTAGAATAAAATTGACTCACAACGCACACCGTCTGCCTCCATGGAAACTGGAACAGAAATCTTGTATTAAAATGCTGTCCCTAGCTTACTCTAAGTGATTCAATAAATGGAACACACATCTAATGCCTACATCCAGATATCTTCCATCTTCTCATTATGCTGTCAATGTTGCTTGATTTACATGGTCTAAAGCTCTACCTCAAGAAAGAATGAATTAACTCTACACATTGCTTGAAAATATGAACTCCACAGTTCTCATCATTTTGCAGTGTACTTGGCATTTGGGTTAACTGTTGCTCAGTTAACTCAATTGTTGGAGGGATAACATTAACCTGGTAATCGTCTCTTTAACTAACAGTGCACCCTCTAGATCCACCCCAAAGTTTTAAATTTCTTCTGATGAAAGTGCACTGTGCCCAGAATGGATGTTCTCTAACATTCCCTTTTCCTACATCTGTAAGGGTGATTGGTTGTTTTAAGTTAAAACTGGGTAATTGTTCATTTGCTGAATAAACTCATTCAAAGATCTACTGATCCTGAGAACATAGACATGGTGAAGGCTGAATAAATGAACATCATCCGATATGTCAAGAATGCTTTCATCTTCCATTGCCTCAAAAATGCGTGAATAAAAGGCGAGCACCCAAGAGTAAACATTTCGATGAGCTCTTTCAACTCTGGAGTTGTGCACTGAGGATCCAGTAATTATGCTTACTCTGCCTTCTCCATGGTGTTCAATCATGTATTGGCCAACATAGAATTTTTCCATTCCATAGTCACAGCGAACACGTGAAGGTAGTCCCCACCGTTCCACCCCATTTTGGAACAAAGAGAGCACTGTATCAGCCTTGCCATTGTTGCAGCATGAAACATAAACTAACAATCTGGTCTTGCCATCCATGCAAACATGAGTGATTAGTTTGTACCGTAGAAGTTTATGCCCAGAATCTATATGCCAAAGGCTGTTAGGTGTTGGAACAAAATATTTTCTGCGATGAATTGTCATTCTCCATCGCAAAGCAGTGCCAATGGGATCAACGCGGCGTAAGCACTCGCTAACTTTCCATCTTTGAATTCGTAAACCACGGCTTTTCAATGCACCAATGAACCTCCTCCTTCCCATATTAGGGGTGAGGGGGCCTTCACGTGAGTTACCTCTTACACTTGCATAAATCTGATCTATTTCATAATCTGTTATGTCTGAATAACGTTCAAATTCATCACTGAGCCCAAACTCCCTGCGCCTTCGCTGGATGGTAGAAACACTCACCTGCAGCATATTTGCTATTTTTTTCCAAGAGAAAAAAGTGAGCGCAAGTGTTCGAGCTGGTCCCTAGAGATGTCAAAACGTCTCCGTTCAGGTCCAAACTGCGCTGTTGTCACAGATGTCGAAAAAGCAGTGCCCTGATCAGAATTTTCAGCCTGCTGTCTACTCTCTATCTGGGCTGGCAACATGTTAATCATTTGAGCCACAAACTCGTTTAACTTCTGAAGGGGTGCTTGTAAATTACTTGCCGGTAAACCTGTTGGGTTGGGGTCACCTCTTTCCAAATCAACAATTAACAAAGACAAAGTCCCTCTGGCATCTAGCAGATGATGTCTTCCTTCAACTGAAGCATCGGTTGTTAAATTTCCATTCCCAGGAGTCAGGAAAAGCCGAAACACTGCCTTCAAATTTTGCTGAAAATTACGAAAACCTCGCTCATTTCTCTCTCGAAAAACTACGTTTCTGGCCGCCATCTTGGAATTATTCTCAGGGGCTATGGTTTCAACTCAGCCCGCAATGAGATATGGGATTTGCTGAGAAATTCGTGCATGTAGGAAAAAATAATTGAAGAAAGGAATGAAATAAAAATGACACAAGTAAAGTTAATTCCAGACTTAAAAGAAGTAAAAAATAAGATGTCAAATACGTAAAAATAATTCGAAGAGTGGATATAATTATTTATAAGACACCACAAAAAATAACTGAACAAAAAGTTTTATTAATTCTGTATTAGTCAAAATAATTAATATGATTTTGACCAGAATGGGCCCCCATACTTCTCGTGTTACTTAACGAATATTATTCTGTTTTCGTAAGGTAATGCGAGCTCTCGTGTCTCAATATCTGATTGAGAATTCTTCTAATCGAAGACTTTCTCATACCAGAGATTTGCAAACAGTAAGTTGTAACATCATCTCGATCGAAGCGTGATTGATTTTCAACGGATGCTTCTTGGGCCTGTTTTATACCGTTGCTCTTCAAAAACGTTAAACGGATTCAAGTAACAGTTAAACGGATGGATTTTTTTTAAACGGATAGGTTAACCGTTTAAACGTTTTGTCGAAAACGTTAAACGGATGAGCAAAGCGTTTAAACGGATGAAGAAAGCATTTAAACGCTTGATGATCCGTTTTAAACGGATAATAAACGGATAGTAAACGGATTATTTCGTTAAACGGTAAAGCGTTAGTGTACGAAATCCTGTGCCCGGTCACATATGTTATAAATATGGAAAGTGAAAAAGCTATTTTTACTCGTCGTAAATTTTTGGTAATACTGATAAAGGTTTAAAACCAATTCTAAAACTAAGAGATCCAAATTTACCTGTTGACGTTAACCGAATTATTTTAGAAAATTTCGGTTCGGATTTTATGAAATTGAATGTAAGAAATTATCGTCACCATCCAGTTTTTAAAGAATGCTTTTGCTTGTCCAGATAAAAGTGTTTGCGAAATTTATAATTGTATTCATGAATTATATACCGGTACTCATGGTAAAGGAATACGTATTCGTTGGTCTGTTGTTGAATATGATCCATCTAATTATAATGGTGCTGCTGCTCATAGATTAGTTTATGAATGTTTTAATGGTTTGATTCCAAAAGGAAGGAAAATTTATTTTAGAGATAAAGATCAGAGTAACTTGAGACTGGATAATTAAAAGATTTCTTCTGGAAAAGGATGCTTAGAATATCTTGCAGCACAAAGTGAATATAATAAGTGGTTAAAAACTGTATGTACTGTTTGAATGGCAAGATGGATTCTCTGCAATTTGATAAAAATATTCATATAATGATGATAATGAGATAGAGAAAGATATGTGTGACTACAGTTGAAGGTTTCAATAATTTTATGAGTCTAAATGACGTTAAAAATGGTAAAGTGGTATCTATTTTGAAAAGAATGTATGTGAATGTGGTGAAAATGTTATGAATAATAATGACAAGAGTTTTCTTCATTTACTAGGTAATAAATTTGCCGTGATTAAGCAGTTTTTGATTGATAATGTCATTGTTTCTGAAGATGATGTTGTATGTTATGGTGTGTGAAATGTATGTAAAACTAATTTATATAGTTAAAATAATATAGTATGTGTGATTATAACAATTATTCACTTTGGATTGGTAAATAACAATTGTGATGCATGCAGACAGATTTTGAGAAAGAAGATCAAAAAGACTTCAGGAGATGAAAAAAGAAATTGATAAGATTATGTGATGATAATATTCATGAAGGTTTAGTTGATATTGGAGATAATTGCCCTTTTTGTATGGAGTTGATTTTATGTTAAAGGCATTGCAGTTGATTCGATAGTTTGTTGATCAAATTATTTCCTGGTTGTTGAATTGTTATTTTTCACTGCTTCTTGAATTTTGATTTCTTTTTTCAAATTTCACTTTTTCATCAATTAGACTAATGCATTTTCATTTCTATTGTAAGTGAAAAATGTATTGTAAGTTTCCACTCAAAAATTATTTCTATATAATTCTTCAGCACCATAAAACAACATAACTTTGGAAATTGTCAATGTAAGCGATTCCACTTTTGTTTTCTAATATCAAGTCAAAATAAAGATAATTGGTTGTTGGTTTATTATATTTATGCAAGTCAATTTTGTTTCGAGTGGACTTTTGCAAATGTTTTGGTGCTGTGCATTCAATAGTTTCAATGGCTGAGATTACACCAATTGTTACATTTTGGTAATTGATGTTGTCACCTTCCCAAAACATTTCAAAGGAAAGTGTATATACTCCTGTTGGTAAAGTGCACAAACTCAGACCAAACCTGCTCGAATAATGTCTTTTTTGATTCATTGAGATGAAATGTGAATGGTTTGACTTCTTGTTGAATTTATAGTTTCAAGTCTTTTTCAGTGAATGGTGCTCCTATAATGTCATATTTTAATAGTTATTTTTCTTCTGTGCCATTGATTGCATGTGATTATCTGTCTTCGACGTACAATTGATAGTTAGTTTTGATTGTACTATGTTCACTTTGCAGAAAGTTTTTGTTGACTACCTGATCATTTGCAGTTGGATTTGTAACTGAGCCTATTATTGTATTTTTTGCATCATAACCGTTTTTAACTGAAGAAAATTTGAGAAGATTGCTTTCATCCACTTGTGTTGTATAATTGTCTCTCAAATATTTGAGATTGACAGCATCCTGGTCATTAATTTTTCAGGATTTTTTAGAGATATAAGTTTGTTGTTATTAATGTCAAGATTATTTCTCATTTTCACACTTCCATCACTTTTTAAATCACCTTGCTACTTGAAATTTTTTAATCAACATAAGATTTATTTGCTGCATCAGAAGCAGTTGATGTATTTTTGACATAATTTTTATTTGATTGAATGTCCAGTCATTGACATCACCTGTGAAATTTTCCTCTCCTTTCAAAACTTTGTTGATTATGATGTATCTGTGTAAGATTTTGGAATTCCATCTGATACATGTAATTTGTGCTTGTGGAATATTTAACAATCTTTTGTTATTGAAATTCAGATTCCCTTTAAGAGTTCTGCCAGAAAGTGGAAAATAGTTGCCAATTGTATGTGAAGAAACATGTGATTCAAGTAAATAGAGATTTTGTCATTGCTGAATTATTTGTTAATTATTCCTTCTCTGAGATCGATTGCTTTGTTATTTTTTTGCATCATACTTATTACCTGAAGAGTTTGAATATTCAATAAATCTGTTTGCTCATATATTATAAGGAAAATTGTTTAAAATGAAATTATAATTGACTGCATGGTAGATAGTAACTGGATCCGGCAAAACTATTTGGTTAAATCCATTCATATCAATTGACACCACTCGTTTTAGTCCACCACTTAAAATGCCGGGGCCAAACCACCCCTCAAATCGGTCATCTGAGTGTCCCAAATAAATTTTCAATATGGCGGCCAAAATGCGTGCAAAGGCTTCTGGCCTGAATTTCTTCGATCTCTCCTCCAGACCAGCCGAGAAAAATCTCGCCGTGTGAAGACTGGGTACCTTAAACAGAGAAACGGCGGGCAAACTCATTTTCTAGAGGAGACAAGCTTTGTTTTGGTATGTAAACTGCAAGGGTTATTCTTGAAGCGCCCTTGTTTGGGGCATGCTTGGAGGGGTAAAAGAAGACAATATACTTGTCGAAGTGGGCAGCGAAAGGTGAGTTTGTAACTATATTTTTTTGGACTGTATGTAGTTTACGAGAAAAAAGTAAAATGATAGGATTTTAGTTCGATTCTTCCTTTGTTAAAGAGTTTGATTTTGCGTCCCAAATAGCATTTGATGAAAAAAATAAATCATTGGTGTTTCAGCATACTGCGTGGAGTGAAAAGTAAAACGTCGATTTAATATTGGTGCGTACCAACATGCCAAAAAGATTGCCATACAAAATGCGCGGGCCGAACAATCCAGAGCTGTTGAGGCCCTCAGAAATTGTCTTGTTGAGAAGGAAGGGGAGTTGGAAGAGCTCACGAAAATGCTGAATACTAAACACAAAGAAAATAGAGAGAAGAAAAAGAAAGGTAAGAAGTTTTTAATTGCATATTTTCTATAATATATCAGCAAGTTTGTAGTGGCAGGATATCTTAGCAGGCTTTACTGAGCTTTTCAACTAAAATTCTTTTTAATTACTCAAATATTTTAGAAGAATAGATATTCATAAAGTAAAAACACATTTTAATTGTCAATTCAGTTTCAAAATTTAGTTTTGTATGATGCATTTCATGTGCTTTGTGCTGTTACTATGCAGATGGAGTAATTTGCAGGTGTATGTGCACACACAGCTTTAGGTTTAGCTCTAACCCAGTTAACCATAATACCGGTTTACAGAGTGACACCTCCAGCAGTTTGCACCATCCAGATTAGGTGTATACTTGAATGATATTAGTGAGATCACAGACTATTTTTTTAGATAGAGGTAGTATTATGTTTACAAAGTTATGTTAATGAGTTAGTTAGGAAATGCTCTTTTAAAAGCTCACAGAAATTGAGAACAATACACAACAGTGTGAACACCCAAGTATACCAGGAAAAATGAGGAGGCCGTCTGTGATCAGTAAAATCAATCCAGCAGATAGTGAAATACTGAGTTTATCAGCAAGCCAGTTCAGGCGACGAAGACAGGAAACAGTTGATGCTGTAAAAGCAATCCACTGTGACAGTCATGTTTACACTTCTGAGAAAGAACAAACAAAATCAATAAAAGATGGCCATTGGGCAACTTTGATTACCTCAGCAGAAACTGGAGAGATGAGAGAGTATATATCCAATTGCAAGAAATGCATGGATTCAATTGTTCCAAGCATTGTGAACAGCAAGGTCGAAGAATATGAAGGAGCCAAGCAAACAAAATTAGAAGCATGCGAGTACTTTATGAAAGTAGGCTGCTTGGAAAGAGAAAATACGCCAGCATAAGAAATAGTTCTGATGTCTTAAATGAGTCAGGGGGGGGGGGGGGGAAGGGAAAAAAATCAGAAAGCAGAATTTCTTCCAGGGGTTGAAGTGCCTAAAATTTTACCCAATAAAAATCTGATGTCATTTTTGAAAACTATTGATGTCGGAGAACTGAGAGATTTACAAACACTAGCCACAGAGCTATCTACAGAATGTGTTCCTGGTGTTTACAGACCACTTAAACCATATCTCTTAAAGCTAGCTGACTTGTATATGAATCTTCATAAACAAATCCCCATACTTCATTGGTTTCATGGTGAAGAGGGACTATTCTGGGTTGCTATAGGGGCAGATGGTGCACCATTTGGTGAAGATGTTTGCGCCACTGGTAAGCATGTATAGTTAGTTTAGAATAGCATGAATGGCCAGTATAGGTAAAATCACTGCAAGAAACTTTTGAATTGCCAGTATATCTTTTAGAGCTTAGTTGTACCTAAGGATACTGTGAACTATCTTTCACATGCATTTCATTGTAAATAAAGATGGGTCCATATTAATAATATTAATATTCTTATATTTAATACTTTTTTATATCACTTGAGGGCACCATAACATAGTTCTGGTAGTGAATACTTCTACTGTACTGATATTGATCTGTTATGTTCTTATAATCAACCTTGCAGCCTACTTAGTCGGTTTCCTAAACCTGCTAAATCGCACCCAGAGCTGCAATGAAAATCACCTGCTGCTGAGAGCCAACTGTCAAGAGGACCACCCTTTGATGAAAGCCTACACCCAACAACTTACAAAAGAAATGGAAGAAGTGGAAAATAAACTGTTGACCACTGAGAAGGGATATCAAGTAAGGTTTACCATCAAATTAATTCCTTCAGACATGAAGTGGGCCTCCTCTTTCTCAGGAGAGTTGAACAATGCGGCAACGTATTTTTCCCCATTTGCAAATGTCTCGCAAAGCAACAAGCTAGCACATAATGTTTGGCACCATAGGAGGTTCAGATGGAACCTGGCAGCCACGGAGTTATGAAAAGAGATTAGAAGTGGCGAGAGAATTTCAAAATTTTAAAAAGCGTCTCACAGATCCGGACAAGAAGCAGAGGGGTGAAGTAACAAAATTCATACCACAAAACAAATCCAGGTAGAGTATTTGATGCCACTCAATTAATTTTGCTCTTATTTAAAATTTTTAAAAGCAGTTTGATTTTTTGATTTTTTTTTTTGGTCTACTCTTAATCTTACATTTACTTTACCTAACCTTTCCAGGCAGAAGTTTGCACCACCCCTTGGAAAATAAGTTAACTTGATAAAGCCTGATCCATTGCACAGCATCAACAATGGTTGGCAACAGCGGTTTAACAATTGCTTGACTTTTTCCATGCAGCACACCAATCCTAATCAATTGAAGGCTGTAGTAGTTTTATCAGATTTGCCAACTTTCTGCCCTCTAGTGACGTTCTTTAATTGTATAAAAGAACGCATGAAGTGTGGACGTCTGTACAAAAATTTTTGCCTTTGGTATTCTGAGAAACGAAAGAGAGGGCTTCCATACAGTTATCGTTTTACAGGTTTAGAGTCCAAGAGATTTTATTGGCACTTTGGGCTTCTAATTGAAGTCCTCTTAGGCATTGCCAATATTTCAAATTCAATTAAAGTAAAACTGCATGACTTAGCTTTTTCAGCTTTACAATTACGAGACAGTGGGTCACTGTTTTCAAGGGTGGAAATTAGTAGAAAACAGTTGGTAGAGCTTATAAGCAAGTGCCAACTGTATTTCAATAATCATTCCCTTTTGCTTGGTGGCATTAACCCCACAACTTGGACAATTGGATATGCCATCTCCTACTGCACCCAACAACTGTTCAAGGAGAGTGGGTTTGGACTTGGATTAAATTCCAAGCAGGGGAGAGAAGCCAAACATATTAAATTAGCGGCTTATGTACAAAACACTTGGAATTTAAACAAAAACCAGAGGTGTAAATACTGAGACAGTTTGTTAATAGCCTAGATAGAACAGTTCGTTAATTGTACCAAGCTGGGCAGTAACATCTGCAGGTGCTACAATAAAACTGACTCTTTTTTGGTTAACAGCATCTGTCGTGGAAACTAAGCAATAATTTTAATGGTTCTGATCACAATTGACTGAAACAACATTTGTAGAATACCAAATTTAAATATTATAGCATCTGAATTTCATTTGTTAGCTACACTGGAAACAATAATCTGAAATCCAATCCAACTCACATAAGCTATTTGTCCGATAACAATAATGTATCACATGCTGTAAAAATCCTAACATTTAAATCCCTTAACAAAACAAATTTCAACCAAAACGAAACACCAAAACCTATGACAAAAACTGCATAGTTTCTATAATCTAATTCATGTGTATTTATGGCATAAAACTCCAATATTCCATGCCATTGTCATTTATGTAAACAAAACAGTACTTTTCTAGCTATACAACCTCTTACAAGCCAAAAATTAATGTTGTGGCACTCCATGCCCATTCCAAAAGCCATAATGGAAATTAACTGAGAACACTTCTGAATCTTTTGTTGTATCTAAACTTTAGTGGTTTGCCGTTGTGAACAATAACCTCACATCTCCCATTAGTTTTGGTAGGTTTCTTTTTCAGTAGATCATCCTTGGCTATAGCTTGACTCTCAATGTTAATTTTGTCAAAGATAAAAACAGCTTTATTTATCCGTGTTACTTCCACATTAACCACAGCTGTAGACTCCCTGCACTGATGCCCGTAACTGTCTCTTTGTATAATATGTTTCAAAAGGACATCAAAATTCTCTCGCGGAATATCGAGGGAAAATTCACCATTCCAAGGGTATGTTAGACTGGGTGTTGGTCGAAGTCTACTGACAATCTTCGTATGGATCTTCTTTAGAGCATTAATAACCATTCTTTAGGTCCCAACAAGTCGTTGAATTTCTTTGTTCCGCGATTCACCCACATATTTTTCCTCCAACATTCCTATTGCCGTCTCTACTTCATGATAAAATCTGGAGATGGTGTGCATCGTAGCCGAACTTTCAGTTTGAGATAGATAATCGCGCATATTTCTCCGCAAACACCTGTTAATTCTCCGAGGAGGGTTTGTTGTTGTTGTTGTTCATTTATTTGTTTTAGCAGGTTGATTAATTTGGCAGCTGTAATAGCTGATGTGGACCTGCTGTCCTAACCCACCCATCCCACCCCAGGGGAGGACATCCATCACACAGTAATCTCGTGTGTGGGAAATTAACGTCTCCTGCCCCAACCCTGCAGGAGACGGGACCTCCATTTATTCGTCCCTATCCGAGAAGACTAGAATATCTAACCATTTCTTGATGTTATAGAAAGGTAGCAAATTAATCTCAATTATTTTAAGGCCTTGAGTATTGGTCCGGCCGGGGCTCGAACCCTCGACCTCCCGCACTACAGTCCAGCGCTCTATCCATTGAGCTAACCGGGAGCTTTCTTTAGAACAGCTTTCTTTAGAACAGGTCCTCCGCTATGTTGTGTTGTACCCATGACACAGTGCGCGCCTCCAATGACCGATTTGAGGGGTGGTTTGGCCCCGGCGCGTAATGGTAAATAATTTGTGCTTGACGGGAGTTGAAACGTGTGAGTCTATATTTATAAGCTTTATTTGCAGCATCTTTAGAATTTGTTGGATCAGAAATGTTGAATATCTCTTTCTTCCTTGCATTGAAACTTGTAGCTGGAGTAATAGAAAGTATTTTTCAAGGCTTTTTTCCATCAATTTCTGTTTGAGAATCTTCATTCAATGTCTTGTTAAATTGCATATAAACTAAATCTTGCTAATAAATTATAAGATTTGAAAGACAATGCTGTTTTTTTTAATTTTTAAATAATAACACTGGAATAATTTATGATCCTAATCTTGTGTATTCTTTCATGTTCGCTATCTCTTTTGAACCCATATAAATATCACCACTCATAGTGCCATCAGAAAGAGATAGATATTATCGTTACCACCTGTATGGCCTTGTAATTTTCTCAAACTGACGGCATCAGTGGTTTGTTTAAAAACAAATTATGTTTTGGAGTGCTTTTTAGTGGGCTTTTTTTGCTTAATATTAGTCCACTGCCCGTTTTTTTTCTTTCGAAGATCATTTTTTGTTTCTTTGATACACCTCTTCCAATGGTATCCTGATGTGGCCAGTTTACTAAAAAAGGTGTTGCCATTGACATAATTTGACCATTATTACTTTTTTGAATTACTGGTGGACTTTTTGTGATGGGCCACTTGGTGTGTTACAATTCTTCACAAAACATGTCTTTCCAAATTGGTATTCCTGCATGGATCCATAAATGCCTGCCAACCTGGTTTCATTGAATTGAAAACTTTTGGTTTACCCACAACAGTTTCTAAAACTGAACCGATTCCATTTCCTTTAAGTAAACTTGGCAACATTCCAAGTGCATGAAGAAGCAATGGAAGAAAACCACTATTTTGCTGTTTCTTTGTTGGTTTAAAAGGGAATATCGTTCGCCACTGCAGCAGCAACACCATTTTTGTGTGCTGTTGTGAGCATAGGAATCAATTGTTGCATGATTAATATTGCTTGAGGTGGAATCAATTTGTTGCACCACCATTTTGTGGTGTTCTATTTTTCATTCCTAAACTGAGTGCTTTATTGATGTGCCAGCAGCTGCCAAACTGGTTAGTGCCTCAGTTGCTATTCCGGGAAGTGCTTCTTTTTCCTATCTTCACAACAGCACTTGTGGCTTTGCTTAGAAGAGGTCTGGCAAATGGAGCAAGAGAAGCCCAAAGTAAATCTCCATATTGAACAACTTTCCTTATTTGTGCCTGAGAAATTTTTAAATCAATTAATACTAACATGCTGTAGCATTAATTTTTTTTATTTTTATGATTTATGGTTTTAATTGTAAAATCATGAGTGACAGCTAGTTCAGCCTTCAATTCCACCATGATTCGAAGAAAAACTCATAAATGTTCTTTTCATTATACAATATGCCTATACTGATTTATAAACCTTTTGACATATTCATTGTATTCATTTACAAATCAATTACTTTGAGTTTGATGAGATGGTCAAGAATTTGCTATGCTTCATTGCTGAGTTGAATATTATTGTGTCCTGCAAGTCTAATGTGCCTGTAAGAAGTTTCAATCCTGGAATCAAATCTTTTGGTGTTGTATAAAATACTTTTGAATCAACAAGATATTGTTTTCCACTGCTTCTGTGTTTTGGCATATTTGCAAGTCGGAGAGTTATTATTGAATATTATAATAGCTTTCAATAGCACTACATTTCTCCTTTTCGTAATCAAATCCATCAAACTCTTATCGGCTTTTACCGTCATAATAATCTGCCCACCTTTTTGTAGTTCAGTAACCATCTCATTCGTCAGTCTTGGAACATTTATCATCAATTACCATATTATCCATTATCTATTTTATATGCATTTCTTTTCTTCTGTTTGTAGTTCCTCATTCCTTTTCCTTTCTTGATCGACTTTCATCTTATCACTTTTAAATCACCTTTTATAAGTTAGAATGTGTGAGTCTCTGTAAATTGAGGTGATTTAATAACTGAATCAAAAAACTCCAAAAGAGGAGAATCTTTTTTTATTCTTTACTTCTTTCTTCAAATTTCCAATTTGTTGAGCAAAGATTCCAGATTCAGCTTTAAACTTATTAAAATCTTCTAGAGTTGCACTAAACAATTGTGATGGAAGTGGAAAAGCTTCTTCAATTACTCCTGATTTGAAAAATCAAAAGGTCACCGAGCACTTCAATGTCTTGTACAGATAACCCTTCATGAGCATAAAAGTTTTTGTTGGTGGTGGTTTGATCTCTGGCATTATTTTAAGTAATTCTCTGTTTAAAGTAATAATGATGTCTCTGTACGTTTCTGTGATATCATAGAGATCTTTTCTTATTGCCAACTGATTTTCCTTTAATTCACCAATTTGTATAGTTTTTCATCAACTGACTTTTTCAATTCTGTCTGACTTTCTATAACAGGTTTGAAAAACTGTCTGCTTGCAAACTGTGAATCAATTATTTGATCATTATAATTTCTGACAGTTTGTTTGATTGCTTTTCTCATTTCTGAGGCTTCTGCTCTGTTTTCAGTGTTCTTTTTCAGTCTATTGATATCCAGATATAAATAGTCTATCTCAACTGAGCAATTAACTAATAAAATGTGCTTATGTACTTTCAGTCTGGCTATAATGTGTAAATAAAGATTTCTAACTTAATTGACAAGAAATCCAAATAAAACCAAAAGAGCCTTGAATGATTTCATTGGTGAACAATACAGAATACCGTAACTGTTTGTGATCAAAGTGGGTGCGGCAAAACAATTGTTGTGATGCGTATGTTGAGAGAACTATTGGTTTATTATGATAAAAATCTTTACACACTAAAGCAGCACCAAGAAAGGATTGTTGATTTACAAGAGGTAATGGTGACAATCTATATATTGTTTGAGCCAATTGGACTTTGATCATGCTGAGTGACTCTAATAGTGTACTTCCTTTAAACGTTAACCCTAATTCAGGATAAAGCTGTTGGCAATACAACTGATTCCACCTCTCATCCCTTTTTCAATGAATAAAAATTTGTCAACATCTGTTATCGCTGAGTTCAAGTTTGATGCCAACCATTTTAAATATTGCATCCCAACTAAGACCAGGACTTGTAAAATAATGACAAGGATCTGAAGTTTATAATAATTATTGCAAACATGTATTTCTGACATTTTCAAACACTACATCAGCCAACAACAACACATCACTTTGCAGATCTATACAAATCGTGATATTCACCCATATTTTTCAATTCGAATGTCTTTCAAACATTTTGAGCATGTTCATATTCTTCATCTGTTATGTGCTTGCTAGTCAGAATTTCTGTAAAATTCTTCTCTTGGTGGCAGCTGTGTTTCTTCAAATTTTTCAAAGCTGTCCATGTAGTCATATGGATAAAAACTTTTTTGTTTGATAAGTTTATATTTTCCATTTTTCTTGAACTTTTGTCTCGTGTATTTGAGATTGTCTTCAGGTAAATTATCAACGAGCTTTGTAAGAGAACTGCTCATAAACTGAAAATCGTCAAGAAACAACAAATTATTATTCAATGTGAAAGCCATGACATTTCTCCATATTATTTCGAATGTCATCCAATTACAATCCTGATGTGCACTTCCTCTGAATTCTCCAGTAATATGATCATGATAGATCTCTCACTCTGATGCATTCTTTCAAAGGTTTATTGTGGTGCTTCTTGGCTATATCTTTGCAATATTTGTTTCTTCAAGAATCTGTTTAAAAAATTTCTCTACTGCATTCTTATACCCCTGAAATTCTGAACTTGTTTACTGAGTTTGTCATCATAACAATAAACCAATTTATGGGCATAACCAATCGATCTGTGTGCTTCTGATAAGCTTCTTTATAAGATTTACTTTCAAAAGGAGAACAAGGTTGTATTTTCTCTGTTATGGCCTCAAATCAGCATAAATGCAAAATGGAAGTGGAATCTGTCTGTATATAGCCATAGAAAACTTGTTCACATTTTTCTGGCATTTATATACTCTGCTTTCCTTGTATAACAATACAATTCTCCTTATGTTTATTTTTACTACTAAAATCCTGCAGACAATACATGCAAAAATGTTTCCTCTCATTGTGCTTGGTTTTATGCCTCATCATTTTTTTAAAATATTTTATCAATACATAATGGCTCTTGTGATCATCACTTATCAATAGCAGGTTTATTTCATTCTCAACTTTTTCTTTTAAAATGTGAAGAGGGTAAAATTCCTTATTTTCATAACCGAAAACAATTTTAATGTCATTCTGTTTTCCGATCTTATTTTTGTAATGTTTCAGTGAAACTGGAAAATGAACACCTAAATAATCCAATTTATCAACAAACTGTTGGTCTATCTTTTTAGTTCTTTGTTGATTAGTCTCTGCTGAATTGAGATGCTTTGCATGGCACCTTCTAAAACATTCATTGTCTCCATTCTTCATATTTATCAAACTCTTTGTAAGTACTAATTTACTTGGAAGTTGCATAATTATGAAGAGTCGGCCTTTCATTGTCCTATATAACGATATTTATAAATTGTTGATCAACTCTATCTATTGTCCATCCAGATCCTTTAGAAATCCAATTACCAATTGTATTAAGAAGTTCAGGGCTTAAAATTTTAAGATCCCTCTCAAGATCAGCCTCATTAATCACAATTTTTGAATATTAATTTAAAAATGCATTTTGAAATTCATCGTCACCATGCACCCTTCATTTACTAAAAAGTAATTTTTGAAGTCTCAACAAACTTAAGACCTTTCATTTCCAATAACTGACCTCTTACATGTAAAATATGAAAAATCGCTTTCCTTGTTTCTCTCAACTGTTTCAAAGCATTATTATCACTACGAATACTGATTTCAAATGAATTAGTAAATTCACTCAGTGCTTTATCCTTGATTGTAATATTAGTTCTACGTGTTGGAACTGGTAAAAATTTTAATAGTCCTTGGTTTTGGAATACGAGGTACTATATTCTTTTTCTCATATTCTTGAACCATTTGCTTGACAGATTTTTGTGGTCTTGGCATTGGAGTTGGTTTTATTCAGCCAATCTTTTGTCCTTTGTTAAAATAAAATCAATCAATACAGATTTTTTAGTTTTTTTCAAATCTATATTTTTAAGATGGCTCATCTCCGTACTATAGTTAGATAAAATTTTTTCACCCTAATTCTTCGCCATACTCGTTTCTGCTTTTTGTACGTCATTTACCTTTAAAACGTTTCCTAAATGTTGAAAGACAAAGCTGAAATCTATAATAATTCTCTGAAAATTCTGGCTAAAGCGAGAATTCTCGTTAAGTGTGGTTTTAGACTTAGTTAAGAGGTAAGAAAAGGAATATAAATATAGTATTACTTTGAGCCAGTCAATGCAAAACTATAGAAAGCAGTTTGATTATTTCCCTTTCATTTTGGCAGTCTGATCTAAGTAAAATTTCTTTCACCTTCTTATTGTGGTAACGTTGTGAATTTGGCATAGAAGGAGATGTTCAGTTTATACGGTAAATGGAAGTTGTAGTATATTTCGCGTTAAGCTGTTTTTGATTATGTCAATCTGCTAGTTAAGGATGAGAGTAAATCTCTGTAGTAAAAGTTCACCTCACACAGGAATTCCTGGAAATTTCTGCTTCTTGTACTTTTAATTATTTCCAGACCCGTTTTTTGAGATGAAATTCTCTGTCAAATTCACGATCCATGAATATTTCTTAAAGTTTGATCTAACACCTTCAACACCCCTTTCTTTAAGATGACCCTGAGTGTAAGAAGCTTATACCTTTTTATCTTCGCACTAAATTTTGAATTAGATAATCTGCTGTAAGATCACATAGCATTTGTGGGGTCGATACTTGTGAACGCCTCTTCTCCAATCTCCTGTTTATTTTGTTGTTATGTAGGTCTTCTAGGGCTGTTTTCTCCTAATATCTCTTTTCAAGAATGATTCTTGTTCTACCAATACCCTAATTATGATTTTTATATCATCAGTCTTGTTTCTGTTTTGGCCGATCTCAACCGTAAAAATTTTTTAAATTCAGGGTAGAAAATAAATTAATCAATCAATCAATCGTTTATTCAACCCTACTGCAGTAACAAGAAATTCGTCTAAAGTATCTGATGTAATATTTCTGGACCTGTCAAAAGCGTTCGACAGTGTCCCTCATGAGCGCCTACTTTTAAAACTCAATAGGTACGGGATAGACGGGCAGCTGCACCTGTGGTTCAAGAACTTCTTAACCAATCGAAAACAAAGAGTTATGGTACGTGGATCGTACTCGGATTGGTCACCAGTTACATCTGGTGTCCCTCAAGGCTCAGTACTAGGACCGGTTATGTTCCTTATTTATGTGAACGAAATACCTGGCATCATCACGTCTACTGCCAAATTATTTGCCGACGATACCAAAATCTACCGACAGATAAATAATATCGATGGTTCTATTGCTTTACAGATAGATCTGACCACCCTCGACCTATGGGCGGATCGTTGGCAGATGAAATTTAATTCTACCAAATGTAAAGTCATGAGAATTACACCTAACAGAGACAAAAAGTCCACACGGTACAATACATTGAGTACAGTGTTGAGGAATGTATCTAATAACAAAGATCTTGGAGTTATTATGACTAGTGATCTGAAATGGTCAAAGCATGTTGAACAAATAGTTCACAAAGCAAATAAGGTTCTTGGCTTACTTAAACGCACAGTAGGCGGTAAAAACAAAGATATTTTTTCAAACTTGTACAAAACCTTGGTTCGTCCAATCTTGGAATACGCCTGCCCGGTGTGGTCACCACACCTCATCAAAGACATCGATGAAATTGAGAAGATACAAAGAAGAGCCTTGCGAATTGCCTTAGGCCAAAGAAGACAAGAGATGGCGTATACGGAGAGGTGTAAAATTCTTAAATGGAACTCTTTAGTACAAAGGAGAGATTTCCTTTCCTTAGTGGAATGTTATAAAACTGTATTATATCTAAATGGTTGAATTTCAGCGACTATTTTAAACTTTGTAAAAACACTAAATCGAGATCTAACCACCCATATAAACTACAACTCAAACTCGCAAAACTGAACTGTTACAAAAATTATTTCTATGTCAGAATTATCAAACCCTGGAATAATCTTCCTGTTAATTTATCTAATTTTTGTGACAGCCCTAACGTTCGTGAGTTGAAATCAAAATTGAAGAAACATATGCATATTTATTGAATCGTCATTTTATAATTGATATTTAGCTGTGTCTTATTTGACTTTCTTATATTTTTATTAACTAGTTCTGTAAGATTTATTACATAAATAGGAGACCCTTGATATAGGGCCAACCTCTGGGTTTCCTTTTTCTTAATAACTATGTATTTGCATGTTGTTCTGAAATAAAGTATTGTTATAACAACTGAATTACAGGGGGCGGTAGTGACATACTTTTCAAAATTTGACAGACTTTACAAAATCATTAAATCTTTTGCATTTGCCAGTAGAAGTCTGAAACGATTGTGAGCCTGAGCGTAAATTATAACCGTGGTAGTAAACAAGCAGAACCCGAAAGAGACTACTAAGTGTTCCTGACATATGACAGGAATTTGCAAATTCACGCAAGCTTGTTGCCGCCTACCGCTAAGGAGTTCAAGGTCAGCAAGAATCAGTGCGTCACTATAACAACGATCAGGGAACACAATATAAAGAGCTTTCCTCTGGAATTGTTCTAAAAGGTCACTTGGGTAGGCTGGAAGTGCCGCCCATGCAGGGGAGGCATATTCGAGCACAGAGCGAATCGTACTGCAATATACAGATACTAATTGGGAAGGTGAAAGTCCACTTTTCTTAAGAATCCTCAACCCGGAGAGGCGTTTGGTTGCTTTATCGTATATGTACTCACCATGTGCGTTCCATGAAAGGTCATCAGAAGCTATGACTCCCAGCAGTTTGTACTGGGATACCATTTCGATTAGGGCGCCCCTTATAAGTAGGGGACTAGAACATGTTGATTTATACTGGAGAAGGTCAACAGCCATCTCTTTGTACTTCTTAGGGTTAAGTTTCATTTTGCGCTCTAGGGAGTACTTATTTACGTTACATGCGATGTTTGGCAGACAACTATTAGAGTTCCTGGTAATAAGTTCCATGATGGTGCGGTCATCAACGTACTTAAGACGAGTACAACATTCACTGGTCAGCCTATTCACAAGTATAGCGAAAAGAAGGGGAGCCAAGTGCGTACCTTGTGGGATACCACCACGAGGCGAGATGACCGAGGACAGTTGGCCATTATGCTAGGACTAGGAGGTTCCAAGGGAGAGAAGTCCAGAGTGAGGTTGCCGAGGAGCTGATTGAAACGCTCGGCAAGCAGAACCTCATTTGGCATCTGTTCGTCCAACATTTGTAGATGCCAGGGAGAGGAACTCCCCCGTTTGCCACTCAATTTATTGATTTCGCTCCACCAAAGCTTAACCTTCGAAGATCTTAAGGCAGCTACTTTGCAGGTGAGAAAGGTCTTCTTGGCGATAGAACAATTATTCTGCACAGCATTCCTGTAGGCTTTGTAAACCTCAGAATCCTTACCCTTGGTATGGAAAGCCTTCTGGCCATTGTGGATTAGAGACTTGATTTTGGCGGTAATCCATGGTTGATCAGACGAGCACACTTTTATCTTACGTAAGGGTAGATATGTATCTACAGCCGCAGACAGGATGTTGGTGAATACAGTGAGTTTGTTCAATGACAAGTGGCTCGTCATAAACAGACTGCCAATTTTGCTGGGTTATCCAGTTATCCAGCTGATTTTGCGTAAACAACTCGAAGGTGCATACTTAATATGCAGGTACTGTTGCGCATAATTCAACGCGACTCGCTGGTTGAGATAGAACGATGACGATGCAAGAAGACTGACAGTCGTAGTAGTGTCACCTTTAGTGTTGCCTTAATACGCTAGGGAACAGCATTTTCAATCAGAGTGGAATTGAATTGAATTGAATAGTATTGACACCTGAGCTAGTCCTAAAAGAAGAAAGTTGTATTAAGAATCCAAGCCGAGAAATAAAGAAACATTAACTGGGTGTTAGAAAAAACTTCTAAGATTAATTACCCAAATCCCATGGTCAACCACAAAATCCCCAAGGTCACGATACCTCCGTATTAACCACCAACAAGAGTAAACCACTGCATACGCCTTATTCATAAGTGGCGGACGCGCGGTTAAGACCTGAGCCGAGTTCACCAAAACGAGGCTTACGAGGCATCGCTCGATCTATTGATACTGTAAGTCTTGTTCGAAGGTTTTTAGAATTATTGACTGTTTACAATGTAGTTTAATTGAGGATCAGCTGATGTAACGTAGTTTGACATTGGCGAATGTTCAGTTATAAAAGTGGCGGCGAGTTCTGCAGTGAATTTCAGTCAAGACGATATTCCTGGAGCGTCTTCAGAGGGAAGAAACCCTGCAGAGCTTAGCAACTATGCCTTGAGCTTTTGGCTAAAATGTAGGGGAGATAAATGCAAAGGGCTGAAAACAAAAGCTCAGCTACTAAAACTGTAACGATCGATAAGCCAAATAACGATAACATAACGATCGATAGCCAAATATAAGTGGTAATCTAAACGTCTTATGTTGAGCAAGTTAAATATAGTTTTGTTTCGATATCTGAGTGAAATATACTCTAATTCGAAACTTTTTCTCCAGGGTTGATGAATATATCAAGTCGGGGTTAGAAGACGCGATAGTCGATCCTGATCCAGACTTAACTTATACGTAGAGGAAAATTGCAAGGGAGCGAGGAAGCAGCGGCCATGAGACTGGAGCAAGTCCTTCTCAGTGTAAATGCCAGATCAATTACCCGACGAGTGGATGGGGGAGCTCACTAAAGAAAATGCCCCTCTTCTCCCGTGCCGAGATGGATAAATTTGTTGCACTAACTGGAAAGAGTTTGGGCTGTGCCGGTAAGAAATCTGTTCCAACCGGGCTCAAAAGAGCCACAACATTTCTAAAGGATGAATATCTTAAGAACATTGAAAGCTACAGTGGCCAAAGATACTTTTTCATGCGTTGCAAATGTTATCACTCCTTTCAAAAGAACGATCCCCCTCATAATGTATTTTTAGCATTATGTATTGTCTCAGGCGAAGTGCAAGACTCCAAATGTTCGTGTGTTGAAGGTTCCTTGGGCTACTGCAACCATTCTTTAGCCTTAATGCTGAAGGCTTGTAAATTTAGTCTATATGGGTCTCAAATTACTAAAGACCTAGAAAATGAAGCTGATCAGATCCCAGAGCAGCTTCGCACCTCAAAACTTCAAACTTGGCATCAAAAAAGTCGCTGTGAAACCATCTACCCTCAGCCTGTTATGGATGTGGTTGTCTAAAAAACCAAACTGGAGGTTACAGAACGTGGAAATAAAGGGATTCATTGTCTTCTTTAAGAGGCAAGAAATAATGCAATGTACAACAGTGCAGAGGAGCAAAAATTCAAGCAGGCAATCAGAGATATAAACTCTCAAATGGGTCTTGCTCAACTTGTTGATCTTGGGAGTGAAAGACATCTGAAAGAAACAGGATTCAGGCATAGTCCATTGGGCTCTTATTTAAGCTACCAGCTAGCCCACACAGAATCCAACTTTAATGTTTGTGTTGATATTTCCTCTGTGCCTCGGGGGAGGAAGAAAACCAGCCTTTAACCTATCCCAGGTTTCCTTTAAGAGATTGTGGACTGCTTACAGTTCAAAACAGTCAGCTAACAGATGTAGAGAAGAACCTGTATGAATCATTATGCATTGATGAGGAGACTGTCAATGCCATTGAGAGGGAGACTAAAAGATCAGTCACTTTCTGAAAGGTGGAAGCTTGAGCGAAAGTACCGTTTTACAGCATCTCAATTTCATCTGATATCCCACAGACAACGCAGTCATGATAAATTTGCTCAAGAAATCATGTGCCCAAAGACATTCCACTCTAGACAAACAGCTCATGGGATTAAATATGAGCCAGTAGCAATTGACAGGTATCACAAATACATGCACAGTCAAAAAACACCAGTACATGTTTTCAAAAGTGGATTTGTTGTATGCACTAATTCTCCAATACTGGGATGCTCTGCGGATGGAAAGGTAATAGACCCCAGTTGTGAAGATCCCTTTGGACTACTTGAAGTCAAGTGCCCGGAAACAAGGTTTCAAGTGAGTCCCCTAGATGCCTGCACAGACCCCAAGTTCTTTTGGAAGAGGGTTGGGAACATGTGCAAGCTGAAAAGAACCCATGCTTACTATGCCCAAGGTCAGGGACAAAAGGGCTGAACTGGTGCACAATGGTGCGATTTGGTTGTTTACACTAAAAAAGGGATGTCAATTGAAAGATTTGCCTTTGGCAGAGGTTACTGAGTTGAGCTTCAGGAGAAGCTTTGGCAATATTATTTCACAAATCTCATTAAGTATGCTGTAGCTGAATTTGCATCAACATGTACAGAAGCTGTGGGGGTTTGACATTCTACAACAGCATCATAATCAAACATTTAATGCATAAAGTCTCAGAATGGTTTGAGAAATATCCTAAGGGGTAAATCCAATAGATTTGAAGCTCACAAAGACAGTGTAAAATTGTAAGTCTTTATCAAAATCACAAACCACTCATTAGTTTTCACTTTTGTGGGGCTGGTCAAGAGGCATACTGCAGTGGGTCATTAGTTCTTTAATCCTTCAAAAAGGGATGGGCTGTGTAATTTTTCACTACACATAAGGGCTGGGTTATCTTCTTTTCCCATTTAGGGGAGGAGGTCATCTAATTTCTGACCTCTATTTTGGGGTCAATTGTTTTTTTATTCCAAAGGTAAGGGGTTAGGTCATGTGCTCAGGTCCTCCCCCTGTAATTGTTGGCCTCTCGTTTACAGGTATCATAAACACATCCTTCTTTAGCCAAAACATTCAACATTATAAAAATTACAAATCAGCTGTCTAAAGCTTTCTATTGTTTCAGCTTGTTAAAATAGAGTATTGAATGTTGCAAAGAAACGCACAAACAGACCACATTTGATTTGCAATGCCAAAGAGATTCAGTAGGATAACGCTATCCTATATATGAAATTGTTTACTTTTATTAAAATTGCACGTTCAACATGGATCCTCAGTCGTGCAATCTCCTGAGTTCTCACAACATCCTCCGGGGACATTTGCGTGGATGTTCCCAAGAATGGTGGAATATGCAAAGACACACCTAAAGGTAAGATGTCACTTAAAATAAAACCTTTATCTGCCATGACAGAATCTCCTTCATTGAATGGCAGGTCAAGCATCCCTGACCTTTCTACAATTTTTCTGTCTGATATACTTCCTGTATACAGTTGGCTTATGAAAGTGATAGCACCAGATGGAGAAATTTCCACAAGCCCTCTAAGTGTAGTATGATTCTTGTAGGCACTGAACAACTCACTATTCAGCAACAAGCTACTAGGCATTGCACACTTCACTTCCGTACAATGAATAATAACTCTTATACTTGGATATGACTTCCTGAAGTCTTCAGGCATTGTTCTGTTGACAGCTTCTCTTGCTGGCCAAATGTTAAGCACTCCAAATCGAAGATACATAAAATTGATCCAACTAATAATAATCCTACTAACAGTTGCTTGAGATATATTAGACAGGTGGGAAAGGTGGGTTTCTGCAAATCGCTGTCTCAAGCGACACAAATTGAGAAAAAATTACTCTTGTGGTTTGAGCAATCTTGGTCTACCCCTCTTTACACCTACCTGCGGTGGAGACACATAGTGTTCTGAGGGTATCTTTCGCCTGACAACCAGTATCTGACATTTTCTCCATTATCTCCCGGATCTAAATATTCAAAGGATGCCAAGAATGTTTTGTAGTTAGGAAAGCCTGTACAAAACAACATTGCCTCATCGGAGGTAAATCGACTAAGTGAGAAGACATTTGACTGAAATGCTTGATTTTTGTCTTTCAAATCTGCAACTGTCTTCTCGAGATTTGCGCATTTTTTTTCAAGTAGCCTTAATGGTATACGGACCCCATTAAGATATTTCTCAGTGGAAGGCATTTCATTAAGACTGGTACTGGCGGCTCTTAATATAGTATTTTCATTAGTACCTGTTTCAGGAATATCGTTTGCTGTTTCAGGTGTTTTTCCAGGCTCCGAACACACTGAAAAAGACTCTTTTTCTGGGACAGATCTCTTCTCTTTTCGCAGTCGTAGATACGGCCTCTCGGTAGGGGAAAGTCGCTTTCGTGGTGAGGTTTGTTTCCAAGCAAATATCGACGGAACTGCATTTTTGTTCAGAGACATTCGTCCACCAAGACCCTTTGATATGTCACTAAGCTGGAAATCTAACGAACACACTTTTAATGCCTCGGAGATGCGAAAAAAGCTACCAACATCTCTACGTAAAGCATGTATCCAACGTTTCTTCATTTCCTCTACGTCTGGAAACTTGAAGAATCCAATTAATTCTCCTTTCGGTCCGACACGCCCATTTTGTGCGCACAATGGTACGCAACAGTGAATATTTGACTTCGACGCCATGTTTATTGCGATACCTCCTAAGCCTCGTTTTGGTGAACTCGGCTCAGGTCTTAACCACGCGTCCGCCATTTATGAATAAGGCGCATTGTTCAACAGAAACAAGCATATGAAATAGGAACTGTAGAGCCCAAACAAAAAAATTAAACTTTTCGTGCCCGTAGAGTCGATCGTCGAGTTGGTGGTCAACGGAGGTATATTTGTTTGGTATGGTAAATTGGCCATCGCAACGATTACAAAAGCTGACGTTTCGAGCATTAGCCCTTCGTCGGAGGGAATAGAGGAATTGTGGGTTGTGTGCGCTTTTAAAGGCAGAAAATGGAGCTACGTTATCGGTGGACCACCAATAACGTAGTGTAATCGTTACGGTGGCCAATTTACCATTCCAACTTTGTTGATATATCCTAATTATTTCGTTACCCCTATTGACGCAGCCCCAAACAGTTTCTTTAGAAACTATCAGCCTTTATATATTTGTCTGGTAGTTCGGGGGTAAAAAGGGTAAAAACATGGCAACTGTGCCACGACACCCCTTTTTAATACTACTGGCAAACGTTCCATCAGTAATTTTTAACCGACCTTTTTGAAATTAAAGATTAAAAATCTCTCCATACATTTCTTTATAAAATTTGACGCCGATTTTAATGTTACATTTCTAAGTAACCGCTTACGTTACGCGGGCGCTCGGCCACAATAGTTGAGGATGGAATACAAAAGACTGTGCGCAGTCAGGGTGAAGTCGACCCAATATAGATCAAAATTATAGCTTTTTCTTTTTTATCTCCATGGTTATGGGGCTTATGTCATAATTCTCAACTTATTTCAACCAATATGCGGACGGACAAGTATTGTTAGGAAACAGTGAGATCTTTCGTGTTGATTGCCAAATGATTTACCATAGCTCTTGCTGCCTAGTGTCATATTACAACATTTTAGTCCATGTCGTTTCTAGAAATGAAAAAAGTTGCTGCTGACCCTTAGCCACACTATGTCATTTTTTTTCCTTTTCTTTTAGCTGTTTAATTGATTTCCCATTTTTTTTTGTTTGAGGGCGTTAAAGATATACCTTTCCTTTGGGAAAAGCGAGGTGTTTAACAACAACAAAAAAAGGGTGCATTTGGAATTTACAGCTGCAGAGGGATGAGACCAAATAAGGAAAGATAGGACTCGACATTATACTATTTTTGATGTCACGAATATTCATGAACTTCAGTTATCTTCACAGAAGGGCTTAGTAAATCATATGAAAAAAATCAAAGGAAACTGTGAATAAGTCGTGGATACATTGCGTTTGAACAAGTTTTGAAGATAGTTCATTTCCAATGGGTAACTCCCGGGTACAATTGAAAGTACTCGGTATTACTTTAAACAGCTAGGGTGACGTCGGGTGAATGGTCAGAATTCATATTTTAGCTATCGGTCAGAAATGCAGACTAGGTATAAATTACAGACTGCAAACCGGCTACGAAATGCAGAATAGGTACAAAATGCAGACTGCAAACCGGCTAGGTAATGCAGAATAGGTACAAAATACAAACTGCAAACCGGGTATCAAATGCAGAATAGGTACAAAATACAGACTTCAAACCGTGTACGAAATACAGAATAGGTAAAAAATGCAGAATGCAGACTGGAAATTCTCAAAACTGTCTTTTCTTCTGATACATAGTAACAGATGTCATCTTACAACTTACCGAATGTCACGCAATCGCCTTTTAGCGATCACTTACATGATTATTTGCACTATTTAAAGAGCAGTGTTTCTGTCGAGGAGCTATCGGCTGATAGTTGCCCCCCCCCCCCCCCCCCGCCGGAAATATATTACCCGAGAAACGAAGCTTCTAGCTAACTTCGCGGCCGTCAAACTATTTATTAAAAAAATAAATAAAAAAATTACGACGTAAAATCATGAACTTTGGCAGAGAATGTTTTATTAAAGACTTTAGAAAACTACTTTTTAGACGTCTTTTTAGGCAGACTGTCCGTAAAAGTTGAAAGTACAGTTTTGAAAAGAACCGATGAAAAGTTCTGGGCCGCGCCGGTTTGGTGAACGCCAATATTGGACTGTTGATTAATGCAGCGAGTTTCGTCCTGGCTCTGATTTTGCTGCAGTGTTCCAAGAGGACTTAGTGACTGAGCGGTGACTCTGAGCGCCAGTTGCAACAGCTTGGCTTGCTCTCACTGGACCCACAAAATTGCTGATTATGGCTGAGGACTGCAGTTGTTAAATTGTCAGTCTTTCGCGGTACGAATCGAGCGACGCCTCACTTTTGTGGCCAGTAACACTTCTTACTCACGAATTCTCCAGGCCGGCTGCTTTGAGGATGGTTACTGATGCATGATGTCGCCCGAATACAGTGAGTGCGATGCGAAGTGAGTAGACAGACTAGCTTTCTTATTCATGCGGCCGAGTAAATCTTGCGAAGAGTTTTTCCCTAAAGGGACATTGCAGTGCCGCACCGCGTCGCTTTCCTAAAATTCGCCGGTGCTGTTGTTACTTGGCCTTTGCCATAAGGTGAGCAGCTGGGGTTTCGCTTCTTCAAATACTTTTTTATACATATGACTGTACATCTTTCCGTATTGTCTGGTCTCTCATAAATTATGGCTTGTGAATTATCCACGTTGTCACGGAGGCCGCCAGGATGAATTTTTGTCGCTCGCTCTCGAAGGGCAATATATTCCAGGCCGTTTGCGATTTTTCTGAAAACAATTTCTTCCTTTACCATATTTCTCTGGTTTCTCGGCCTCGCCTGCCAAAGAAGAGCATCAGATAGAACCAAGCAGTCTGTACTAGACTTTTAGAATTGTCGTTTCCTAACTGCTTCGCCGTGAACAACTGCTCCACATCTTCCCGCTCTAAGGCTTACTTGTGTTTTGTAGATGACAACGACCCCGTCTTCGCCAAACTTTTTAGGTGGTAATCTAAGGCCTCTTTAGATAGAACAAAGACTTTGTTGTGTATGATGGAAAATACTTTCGTGTGTGGAGCTTGACTCAGGTACCGTTCAAGACCCGCTCGAATGGCTTTCATGGAGTTTCGCGAATAGCGTTGCCCACTAGCTGTACGTGCCCCCACGTAAAATTTGCGAAGGACTCCAGCAAGTCTTTCTGCTGGAAACTCTTCAATGCTTTCCGTTATTCCTTTCTCTCTAGACCAAGCTTAAAGGTAAAAACAATTTCACTGAATTTAACTTTTATTCGTTGTTGTAGTTTCTTGGTGAATATCTTTTAATTCGTCAAATGCATTGTAACTTTTGAAACAAATATGTCCTACTAAAAGTTTCATTACCTTCAAAAATTTCAACCTCATACGAAGTCGCCTCCTTGGTTTTTTGGGGTATTCCCTCAATGACAAGGATAATCACATCTTCGCTGACCTCGGCGGATCGAGTAGCCTTACTTGTTACAACGAAGCCTGCTTGTTTAGCACAGAAAATTTTTCACGGAACAGATGAGACGTAAAACCACCAGGAAAGTAAACAGTTGGCCAGCCACGAAAACAATGCTTCGCTTTCCCCTATAAAGACTCACCGGTTACTCATTTTAACGATATACAACGATAGAAATACTGACGGCTCGCAGGGAGAGGAATGAAAGCTTGAAATTGTATTTAAGAACGACTGTAGCCTGGACGCTTTGTAAAAACAAAATATACCCGGAACGGCGAGGAATATTCCACAATAATGCAAATGATGGCGAAAGATGATCGCGGAAAAGCGATTGCATAAGGCGTATTTACTCATAGTTACACCTTAGTCTTTCAAAGAGCTTTGACTCGGTTACACATATGCTAACTGCGACGAGTATTTTAATTAAAATCGAAGTCCATCGAAGAAAGACAGAGTTAAATTTTAACGTCGCAGCATTACTTCGGAAATGTGATAGAGGCAGCATTCCCGTATGAATTCGGAAGCTCGCTATTAATTGGGCTGCCGTCGACATATCGATTTGTTTACATCTGAGTGAGAGACACATTTGCATATTCTGCCCCACGACAAAAAATCAAATCAGTAAGCATGTATGTATGTATCAGTTATTTTTATTCTTTTTTTCCGATAAGGACGTGACACAAAAATAGATCTAGATTATGGTACTTACGGCCAGCTGATTGGTGCAGATAAAACATGAAAGAAAAGGAAAAGTCAATCAAATTTTCTTTTTATATGATTAAGATACCACTAAGACTGTATAAGCTTCAGCGGTAAAATTTAGATGTTGTTTATCATGATGGGTGACACAAACTAGCATGTAAAAGAAAAATTTGTTCGTAAGCCCTGTCTTCAGCAATTTAGTTTCGCCTGCGTTGTGAACGGTTTATTTACTTTTTCCCGGTCAAATTGATGTAATCAGGCAATGTTGATGGGTCGATGACTATATTTCTATATTAGCTCTTTTTCAAATTAATATACCAACGCTTGAGGAACTCAGTATACCCGAGAAAACCCGTAGTATTCATTCAAAGCATAACATTTGTCTGCTTTCAGAATAATTTACATCGAGCATTTTATGTTGCAAGATATAATTTGTTGTTTCCTGTCGCCAACTGAATGCATTTGCAAATGAGTTTTCCGGGCGCTAAGATACAAATGATCAGGTCATCTCGTACATGAAATCGCAGACATCTTGTTCTGCTTATTACAGTTTATATCATTTGTTTTCATGGTAACTTTCACCATCACAAAAATCTCTTTCATACCATTGAGGCTCTTCATTCAAATGAAAGATGAACGGATATGACAGCATTTGACCAATAACCAACCATTACTGTAAAACTACCTTCCCACATGATAACATTATGCGCCAAGGCTTTATTTTGCTATTAGGATATGGTCTTGTAAATTGGGCTCTTGATGCACAATTTTTTTCTTTCTTCATTTCTTTTGGAAAAAAAAGGTATTTGCAAGTCAGCATGATTATTATTATTTTTTGTAATACTTTTAGGGTCGAAAAAGCACAGCCCATGATAAATGTTAAAATATATACAAGAATTTAAAAACAAATTAACTACAATACTTACTGCATTGTTCGTCTGATCCATCACTACAGTCCCTGTACCTATCGCAGCGTTCAGACGCATGGTTACACTTTTGTTGATTTGCACAAGTAAACTGATCGCCTTCACAAGTTACTATGAGATGATGAAAAGAAACACACGAATTGTGACAAATCGTTTACACTTCATGCACATTAAGGGCTACATCACGACTCATGCAAGCGCTGTCACAATTGAAAACCCCATAAATAGGCGGTTAGCAGTTTATTTTCAGGGATTGATCTTTTGCGGCTGACATTGTGAAGTTACATTTCATCAGAGATCAAGATTGATCTCTGCGCGGTTTTTTTTTTTTTATGGAAGGCACTCGCGATGGGTCGGAGTACTCTTAATGACGACGCGTTTGACCTTTTTTCAGACTTAGCTGCAGAAAATATCTTGATAGCACAGAATTTCTGCATTTCTTTCTTGTCAAAGTTTTTGTTACCTTTACTTATTGACATTAAGCATGTTGTTTTTTATGATAATTTGTTTTTTCAATAAAGCTAACTTCCCTGGAAAGCTGTTATTCTTGTGTTATGTCGATTTCCCGATAATGCGAGTTCGAGTGAGCTTTTATGCTTATTTGTATTTGATGCTTTAGACTGGCAGAATATAGCCGTCAGATTGTCAGATTATGTCTTCGTCGATTGAGAAAGCCCTGAAATTTATTGAAACTCTCAGAAAAGGATCAGAAGGAAAAGGGTCTACATTATAAATTGCAAGGAAACAGTTGCCGCTGACCCTCGACTTCTTCAATTCTTTTTTTTTGTTCTGTCCTTTTTTTTAAGGTCGGTTTGCTCTCTCATTTCCCTTAGTATGAGTGTATCGACTAATGGTATTTTGTTGAGGAAAATGAAAAGTTTATTCTAAAAGAAAAAATAAACAACAAGAAAAAAACTGCGGAGGACTGAGAAGGGATAAGTAAGAGACATAATAATGATTTTAATAAATTTCAGCTGTTAAAAAAGCAAAGGAATTTTAAAATATAATTCAAATAAGTGAACAAATTTATCAATTTGATGTTGGTGTTATTGCTTTGCATTTATCTTTTCATGCAACTTCCCTATCAAGCACTAGCTGACTTTGCTTTTTTTTTTATTCTTCCTCTTAAGAAGAGAAAGAAGCTTTTTTTCACTATTACGATCGCGATCATGTTCAATTTCAGATTTCTTCTTTATGGCTACATGCAAACTAATCGTAAACCAAAAGACAATTGTGTAAGGCGCATTCATAATACAACATTCGTTTAATGCTGCTACTATAGAAATATGTATGGAGACGATACAAATAAATATAAATCTAAGGTCCCTATCGTTAGCTGATTGGTGCAGGTAAAAGAAAAGAAAAAGAGGAAAAGTTAATCAAATGATCAGATAGTTTTATGACAATACCACCAAACTCCATTCAATTTGCGGTAAAATCATAATTTCATTAACCAAGGGAGACAACAATTTATGTGTGAAGAAGAATTTATCCGTGAGCTCCACATTCAGCATTTGTTCAAGCTCCGCCCCCAGACACCGCTCCAGTCACCAACCAATCACAGCGTTTTAGAAAAAAAAGTGGCGCGAAGTGCTTTGTATACAAGCCACACGCGAGGCCAATCCCACACGCTGAGTAAATCTCATAAATGACATTGATTGTATGCTATTGTTTACAGTTGTTATTTAGGGTCAATAGTGTTTGTATCCCCTAGTTTATTTCAATTTGTGATTTTCAATACCCAATCGATGCATTTCCTTTGCCTATAGCTCAGATGGCTCGTTCGCAATTAAACAAACGGCCTCTTGAATAGCACTGTCCATACAACAGCATTATACAACCACCGCACCATGATATCACGTGACCTATCGAGTAGCTCCGTTCATATATGAACAGATGAACAGCTTGGACAATAGTGTGGGCATAGGCGTTATTTTCTCGCGCCCCTCTGTCCGAACGTATTAATAACCACTAGCCTTTTACCCGAGATGTGGTCTCTTTTTTTTTTTTTTTCTGCCTTTTTTCTTCTATAATGTCGGTATCACATGGTTATTTGATTTCGACCTATCGTCACAAGTAGTGAGTGAATCATTTCTGTCAAAATTTATAGACATTACAATGAGTGGCTTATAGGTCTTTTTAAGTAACAAGTTGAGTTCTCCAAGTTCTTTTTTTCAGACCCAGAAAAGCATGTTCCGAATAGGGTTGGAATATTTGTTTTTAATTTTCTCTAGCAGGTTAAATTTTCACATGCAAATATTCCGTTTACTTATCAGGGTAGAGGTGATATCTAAACATAACCTAATATTACTGTAACATACTCGCAGTTGTGAAGGGAACAGCTACCAGCATGAGCAATAGAACAGCCTGGGGATCCATTACAATCTATGTGGAAAGTCAAAAGGTTATTTAATTTATTTATCATATATTTTTTTTTTTTTTGGGGGGGGGGGAAGAAATTGGTGGAGGAGAGCAAAAACTACAATTACCTGCTGAGTGTCGTGAAGTCAAGATAAGCATTCCCACCGAGAAAGAAGGGGGAAAAAGAAATTGTTGCATCTTACAGACTATTAAGAGGATTTCTATAGATATATGAAACCATTTCTAGGACGTAATTAAATTGGAGAGAAAAATCTCGTCTTTTTAAACTGTTGTTTGACAAATGTCGTGTGGAGCCAATAAAAAAATACTGAGCGTATATTTAAGATATTACGGCTCGTATGAAACTGACAATGTGAAAGTATAGAGATTTATCTATTTATAAATACATTTTGATTTAATTGTATTACTTTGCGTCACAGTGTTCTGAAGCCACCTAAAGTAGCTTCCGAATAAACAAGTTTCATACGGGTTTAAGTTTCATATAGATACTACTTCCAACTACTACTTCCAACCGGCTCATTACAACAATTTAGAGTACGGTAATTGAGACTTCTCAAAATGAATTTTGACAGAGTGCAGAAATATGATATAATGTAATGATAATCATAATTTTGTTGATAATCATGATGATGATACTTGCAATAATAAAATAATAAAAGTAACAGCTCAATGAACAATAATAAATCATTTAGGAAATAAAGCACACTTTCTAACAGTTCATACGCGTTATTTATCAAGCTTGTTCGGACAGGATGGCTAGATATTGGCCGGGTTTTCTTTTTTTTTTTGTGTGTGTGTGTGTGTGTGTGTGTGTTTTGTTTTTGTTTGTTGTTTGTTTGTTTTTTTCTTGTTTTGACAGTCTTCCACTTAGTTGCTGACATTTTCCAAAAGCTACAAACTTTGTAGGTCCGCTCCCCGCACTTTTTTTCTTGCACGATATAAAAGCGGGCAGTCTTGAGCGGGCCCCATCTTGCCCGCACGGGTAGCCAATCATAACACATGATCGCCTCGTCCTGCCTGCGGGCGCCGCCAGCTAAAAAATAAACTGCGGTAATAGACCGCGCGGGATGATGGAAAAAAAAAAAAAAAAAAAAAAACAGAAAATTTGGTGTAACTCGAGGTGCAGCTAAGTGGTTTACAAACTCTGCATTCCTACTTTTTTTTTTTTTGTTTTCTCTCTTTTCCTTTCAGTTTTTTGTTTTAATTTTGGTTCTCTTCCTTTTTAATGAACTGCTTTAAGATGAAGTGCTTCAGTTATTTCCTTTTTTGGCAAGAGGAGAAACACGTGAACGTTCGAATATAATTCAACTTCAGTCGACCACTTGGATCTAAAACTAATGAAGACCATAGAAGCAACGCTTATTTTACTAGCATTAATCTGAAATAAAGCATACAGAAGCAAATTACTCTAAAACAGATATTGACCCAAACATGCTTTATACACAGAGATATGGTATTAACACAACATTAATATTATGTTTGTCAAAGCCGTTTCTTGGTCAGAATTAGAATCACTATTGGCATAATACTAAAGAATGCCTCTTAAAAACAAACAGCTTAAAATAGTTATTTAACAAGGAAAGAAAGGAGCAAAACGATGGGGAAAATTTTCACAGAACCGAAGTAGTAGAGATGATGATCGTCGGCGACGATTAATTATACGCGGCACCTCATCAGCAGGTTAACAATCGAATTATAAAACGAGTAACGATGTTCTCAATACTCCAGATGGAGCCAAAATAAATAACAAAAGATTACCTTTATCAAGGGTGTTTCTCTGAGAATTAATAGATTCTAGCTAAACAAAGTCGAAAGTGGCTGAATATAAATATTCCTTCCGTGGTGACACAAACCAACAAAAAGGAAGACTGTGCTGTTTACTTTGCATAAGGATGTATTTCAGAATCCAATAATCCCGAATCGAGCCAATAAGAGGACACGAACATTGTGGGCTTGCAACCGTCTGGAGAACTAAATTAACTTCTGAATAAACAGTTTTATGGAACTAAAGCAGTATTATAACTTTTTTCTGTGATAATATTCAATCCAGCACGTTGGAAAAGTTACATCTACTTACATGGAGAGTATCTGAGAAATCGTATTGTTAGTGGAGAGTTTGTGAAAGCACCTTTACGCATGAAACGTTAAAGGCGCCTTGAGTGAGAAATTACCTTTGACGCTAAATATTTTTAGATACATGCCGAGAAAATAGATAATTACACGTCTGGCAAATACTGTTCTATTAGGATGAAAAAAGGCGAGAGTGATAGTAATAACTGCGATGATGACGATGATGATAAATGTGATAATAAAATATTGACAAACATCCTAATATATTGAATAATAATAACCTATAGATGGATAGAAGTCGTATAGTTTTAATGTTTTCAAAGACCACAGCTGCTCGGCATTTAACATATTGTTATCTCTGTCGATCAAAACTTAGAATTATGACATCATCATTATTTCGAATCAGCCAACCAAGCGAGAGATGGGGACAAATAACATAACGTTTAGTCAATTCATTAGATTGTCTCATCCGACGGTTGTCAAGAAAATTTTTTCCATTCACAACGGTTTCTAATTATTTTTGCTTCATTTTTCTTGTTTTATTTCTTGTTTTTGTCTCTCGATGTAAGTTTGTATCGTTTTGTCTTTTGACAGTTATCAGTAATTGGCAAGCGTTTAGTTACGATCAAGCGACCAAAAAAAAAATTAAATATTGACGCTTACGATGTAAATTAACCAAAATACATAATTAGTTCACTCTTCCGACACGTGATGAGAAAAAAAAAATGTCTTACGTAGTCTTTTAAATATGTATGTATGTACACACCCACTGTTTCGGTTTCTGTTTCAGAATTGCAAAGTGTCTCCAATTATTTGTTTTATTATTATAATTATTATTTTTCTTCTTATTCTTTTTATGTATTTTTTAAAGGCGAAATGCTTCCTTCGTTTTGTTTTTCTCATTATTTCTATCATTTTTCAAGAAGAAAATCGCGGGAATGTTCAAATATAAGCTGTTAGCTCACTTACTCTAAGGAAAGATGATGGGCAAACAGGGGTGGGGTGGGGGGAAGGTAAACCCTTTAACTTCCAAGGTCTGATTGTTACCTCTCCCCTCTAAGTGCTACATATTTCTTTGTAAAGTGGATATAATGATTTTATGTTAGATTGAGATAACTACCAGATAAGTTTGAATATTCTCATTACCTGTTTACTGGATATAATGTATGTATATTGAAGGGAGAATTTTCTCAGTAATTACTTCTGGGAGTTGAAAGTTATCCAATCTCTCTTTCCCTTGGTTACAGTTTTTAAAAGGAATATAGACTCTCTTCAAATAATTTCGGGAATTTTCAGGTAAAATCATCGAGCGTCGCGCTCGGAATCTCATTTGCAAACATCTGTGGATACCTTGAACTTTGTAAAAATGACAGTACTCTTATGGAAAACGACCAAATGACAGAAATGTAGAGGAAAATAAAGAATGTTCCTGTTAATCTTTACATCGATGTGTTTGTAATGTTCCGTTGCTGTCAATTTCATGCAGTCAGTTCTGCGTGTTGAAACTACAATAACAAAGGCACAACCCATTTGTTGTTTTGGTATGTATGTCATGTTGTGGTCATGTCCTTAGTATAGATGAATACAGACCTTCAAATGGAAAACAGTAATTGAAGTTTTCAAATTAAACGTCGAACCATAGGACGCGATGACTTTTATACCTTGGCTACTTATCATTAGGTATTACAATCTAACAGATATAAGTAGAAAAGAAATAGTAATAACGCACGAGTCGATTTTACAAACATCCTGCGATATTTGGACAATTAGCTACTTGTCTGTGTAATAGGACTATATGCCGTTTAATCTGGGAATAATTAGTTAAAAAAAATTCTCAGATAGCCTAGATCTTTTTGAACACGACGACTGATCTGCAATTAACTTATTATTATTTGTGGTATTCTTAACGTAATAATATTCAAACAAACACGTTTGAAAAGTTATATCGAGAGTAAATAGGGAGTCTTATCATTATAGAGCTTGTGAAGTTTTCTTCAATCATGAAACGTTAAAGGAATTTCAAACTAGAAATTACCTCTGAAATAAAATATTTCTAAATAATATCCCGTTGAAATAGATAGAAACGCGCATGGTAAAGACTGTTGGGTCAGGACAGAAAAAGCGAGAATGATAATAACAATTGCGATAATGACGATGATGCTAAATGCAATAGTATAATATTAACAACCATCCAGAGAAAAGGAACATTAACAACCCTATAAATAAATAAAAAATTAGAATTATAACATCATCACTCTTTTAAATCGGCCAATCAAGCGAGAGACCCGTGACGCTTGCAGCCATATGGTGACAAATAACATAACGTTTAGTAACATCATTAGACTGCTTCAGCTGACGGCCCTCAAGAAAAAATTTTCCATTTCCAACAGTTCTAAATTCTTTTTTCTTTGTTTTTTTTTTGTTTTGTGTCTCGGTTTTGTTTCTCGATGTAAGTTTGTATCATTTTGTCTTTTGACAGTTATCAGTAATTGGCAAGCGTTTAGGATGATGAAGGCGGGTCGTAATACGGTGGCCTTCCTAAATGATCGTCTGTGTGAGTCGTCCCAAATGAAGCTTGAGAGATCAACATAAATTTTTGGAAACCAAGGCAAAAGATCTGTAACGATTTGGACGATGAAGAAAACTTCCATCGCTCGGATGTACGACCGCCCCGATCATCTCGATCAGTACTAACTTGGTGCGCCGATCAGGATGATGCAACACTGATCAATTGCAAGAGAGCATCAGCGCTTGAACTTCCCGAGCCGGCTGCATAGAAGAAAATGCTTTCGTGAGCGTTGCTTTGGTCCAAATAATTTACAAGCTTCTGTGTAAGGCAGTTTTCACTGTTGAGTCGGGGGGACGTACCCCGCTAAACAATATACAGAAGGCGTAGGAGACGACGCCTAGGACTTATCGTCCTAATCCGAGAAGACAAGACCCTCTAACCATTTGCAAATGTCAGAGCAAAGGCAGCACGTCCCCCTTAGTTATTTCGAGACCCTGAGTGTTGGTCCAGTCTAGGGCTTTAACCTTTGACCTCCCGTAAGGCAGTGCGGCGCTCTACAACACCAGCTTTCTAGGCACGGTTGATAGCCGTGTAACAAGCATGAACTCTTTCTGAGATGAAGTTGAACCCCCAAGGCTGTCTACGTTTAATAAAGTCATGTAAACTTACAGCGTTTCGTTATGGAAAAGCAGTTATTAACGGAAACAACCACAGCAACTGTAGGTCAGTTCAAAATTGGTGAGTTTTATTCCTTTTTTTCCCAGTTGGGGTATCTCGAACAAATCTCATTTGTTTCAAGCTCAACTCTACGCAAAACTCTGTGGACTTTCCATGCAGAGGACAGAATTCAAAACGACTAGAATACTACATATAGAGTCCTCAACTGTTTCACGACCCGTTATGACTGACTGTGAAGTTGGGGATAGAGGAGCATGGTCGAGCAGGATTTTGGAAAACGTTTGGCAAAAATAATCCAAGTTCAACAGTTTTATATACAAAAATTACTTTAAGAACGACTTATCTTAAATAAAATGACCTCTTGAACTGCTAACAATGGGAAAGAGAATTCAATATGATACCTACACACTAGATTTGATAAAGGGAACGAGAAATGTTTCCATCGTCACCTAAGTGATGGCTGTTTTAACACTAAATCCGTGACTTTCTCCAGTAGTTCAACTATGGGACTTGTCAGGGGAAACTGGCTTTCTGATGTAATATCTGCTACATTTATGAGACAACAAAAATATTGATGGCAATGATTCATTAGGGATTTGAAGGTTCACTTGTCTAATTTGCCCTTTCATTTCTTCTGCCCCTAATCATTTACTCAACGACAGAAATTTAAATGTTGATCATTTATGCTTGGGCGTTACAAAAAAATCTTCTTCAACTCATTTAACAGCCTGTATATGTTTTGTTTTGCTTTTGGTTTTGTCTTGTATTTTTTTCAGTGTTAATTTTCATGTACTTTTTTTAAGACAATGAAGTAAGTTTTCGATTAGTACCACTCCGATATGTCCCCTCTGATAAACCTCTGAATAATTCCTCTTTCCTCGTCTGCAAGCCTTTGTAATTGATAAACCTTCTAGAGTATCTCAAAACGCTTAATATAAGTTATCAAATATTACAACTGCAACAACAATTGCGGGAAAAATAGTACAAAAAGATCGTTTGCTATTTATTCTTAATACTCCAAAAAAAAAAAAAAAAATGCCCTCTCAACAAAAATAGCCGAAGAAAACTTACTGGAGCAGAAATCGAAAGAAAAATAAACGGCATTAATGATTACGAGCAGTCCCGGCTAATAACGTTACTAATAACGTTAAACGTTCCATGATCCTCTGTAAAAAATATTTCTGAAAATAGAACGAAGATATCAACCTTTGATTATGAGACGCTGCTGTTGTCGTTGGATTAAGGTCGTTCTTAAGATCCCTTAACCCTTAACCCTTCACCCTTCAGATTGACCAGCAGCTAATTTCTCCCAACATTGTCGGTGGTAAATCAAACATTAAGGTCACAAGAATAAAGGAAATGGTTGCCGACTGAAGGAGCGCCATAAGAAATGTAAAAAGAACACTCTGGAGAATATGCATACTGATGTTGTAAAAGTTTTAGGGGTTAAGATATGCACTAATCAACATATGTTAGTAAAAATCTATCGGCATTCCTTCACTAGTTCTGCTATCTGATTGACCAACTTACTCGCCTGTAGCCTGAAAATGTGCGTTTGTAACTAAAATAAAAATTGAAAAAGACAAGTCTGTCTTGTTTTGACTTAAAAGTTTTAGATTACTAGAAGAAGCAAACTGTAAAGCATTTAGAATATTTCTGTTGTCCTCGTCAACCGTCAGGCGATGTGAAATTTGTGTTCAAAATTTAGTTGTTAAATTAAATTGGCCATGGTCGCGTACTATTGGAACTTTGCTTATTTTAAGTTGGTTGCGTATTGTCGTATTCTATAGATCACTTTCATAAGTGGCTGCTGGATTAATATTCTTTTGTTTAAATTTAAATTAGCCTTTCTGGCCTCGTTCTCTAGTACAAAGTTCAAAAGAATACATTATCTCAAGCGAGGCCAGAAAGGCTAATTTAAATTTGAATAAAAGAATATTAATCCGGCAGCCATTTTTGAAAGTGGTCAATTGGAAAAGAAACGTTGTTGAATTCGTTAATTCCTCAAATTTTCCAAGTGGCGGCAAACCAAGTTGAAACGGTTCCTTTAAAGACACAGATTGACCAAAGTATGAACTAATAGACCGTAAATGTCAATCCCCACCGTAAAGAAGGAAAACTGTTTCTTGCACGTTCCGAATAGAGCGAGTAGGAGCTTAGGAAAGGAGCCTTTCGCCACCTTGAAACGAGTTGCAGTTGTATAAACTTTAAAATATTTGGTTAATCTTTTTGTCCAATGATATTATTTCAATTTGTATTTCTCATTGTTTCGATAATTCTTGGAATGAGCAATCTTTTCTAAATGTTTGCTTCTATTCTGCCTCAACCCGTTGACTGCCATAAGTGACCAAGACAGAATTTCTCCTTACTATTTTAATACAACATCAAGTAGACAAGTGATGAGAATAAAGAAAAGTAAGTCCGCATTGCGTACATGTGTGTCTCACGCCATTGAGCTGCTTTTAGTGTCTGGTGTCATAATGAGCTTGTTCTAGCTAATAATCTGATTATGGTTAGATAGTTTTCAATATTGTTCCTGCTCATCAATAAAAACAACGATAACTAGCATACAATATAGTGCTGAAATGTTCATTAAAGTCAGGGTTAATTGCCAAACTCTGTTGTGGTCTCATTTCGACAACAGAAAACATGAAGATTTTAGGTACTGAAAAAAAACCTAAACATTATATCACACAGTGGCCTGATAGATTCAGTCATGATTTGTTTACGTAACAAAATGGAATTGGGTTCTGAAGTTTGTAGGTTAATGTTCTCTTCCAAGGCAAGTGATGTGAAATTAACTCCAGGGAAGCAAGAAAATCTTTGGCATTTTGTGTACCAGTACATAAGGAAAATGATATAATCTACACTAGAAGCCATTAGGAGCTTGATTTGGTTTCAATGTATGGCTAATTTTGGACAGTACATATAGAATACTTCATGGTAACTGCGCGCGTACGGTGTTTACGCACGAGTTGTGGCGTATCAGAAATCGAACAAGTCAGCGAAGTGACCGAGTGAGATATCGGATACAAAATAGCGAGTGTGTAAATACCGTACGCGCGCACTTTCCATGTGGTATTATGTTTGTTATATACATACTGAGATTGAACACTCTCCTTAAATTATGACAAGCTTTGTTTAAACAAATGTGGTCAAACAACAATCACTGAAAGAAAGCAGCTTCGTAAAAAGGGAAAGAGCTGAAATAAAATCCAAAAGTTATGAATCCAAAAGTTATGAACCGTGGATAACGAAACGCTTTTCGCTCATGGCTTTGCCGAAACAGGAACTTTCAATATTAACGATGGAAGAAATGCGAATAAAAATATTTGCAAAGCGATGGCTTGTGCGGTGTACAAAATGTGGTGTGTAAAATCCAAAAGTTATGAATCCAAAAGTTATGAACCGTGGATGACGAAAAGCTTTTCACTTATGGCTTTCGCCGAGACAGGAACTTTCAATATCAAAGATGGAAGAAATGCGAATAAAAATTATTTGCAAAGCGATAGCTTGTGCGGTGTACGAAACCGCGCCAACCAGCCTTGAATGAAAACTTTAACTTGCCGTGCGGCTCGCACGTGAAAAAACATGAAACGCGGCTCCTGATTGGACGTATCGCTTTTCTCACATGTGGTAAAAGCGATACGCGACATTTGATTGGTTTACATCGGTTTGCAAACGAAAATTTACTCTGCGGTTTTCTCAGTATGTATATAATAAATACATGTAAGCATAGGTTTTCATTTCTTATAATTATTCTATTTGGGTTTGATTGTATTTTCAATAAAAAACACAGAAAAATTCAGTTAAAGTAGGTAGATATGGGGTTGCAAATGGAAGAATTTCGGAGAAAAATAAGTGTATAACAAGATCAGAACACAAGCAATATTTTAATGAATCATATGTTGAGTAGTACATTACACTGACACTGCTAATAATTTTTTATCCCAATAAGATTTACAATTTTACCTGGAGGTTTTATTTAACAGAAAGTTTATTATAGATAGAATTTCACCGTAATAGATTTCAGGAACAGTAATGAGAGATATGATGACGTAAACATAACAGGGTTCAATGAACAGGTAAGCTAGTACACAATAGTATCATTATTTAAAGTATCAGAATTTTTAGCTTTTCTCATTATTGAGGTTGTAACTTCATGCCAGTGTGTTTCCCAAATTCAAGCTATGTGGAGACTTGAAATAAATAGGTGAACTTGACATCGTCATGTAAATGGTCAACTTGACATACTATGAAAATTTGCTTTCAGCTAAAATCTTACTCAGGAATGCAGTATTGTTATTGTTTTTCAATAGACCTAAAATTTATCCAGGCTTTCGTTTATTTTGGTCAGCTTAAGGGTGTATCAATCACCAAAACCTCCTTTGTATAAGTCTCATTGGTTTCCAGTGTGATCTATTGTTGCTGAGCCTAATTTACATTTGTAACTGAGTTTTGCACTAGTGATACATGGAAAAGGCACCTACCTGTTTTCAGCCAGTCAAGAGTGTAATTTTTCATGTATATCAGTGTTGCGATGAATTAACCCAAATAGACTACCGGTATCAAATAAATAGCTTGGATCATGACAGTTTACACTTTGTGTAACCCACACAAAAACACTAATTAGTTGATCCAATACCAAACTCTGAGATCAAACATCAGCATTGAAGTTAGCTCTCCAATCATCTTCCATTCTTAGTACTTCTCCAGTTTTAAGAGTGGATTCAGCACCCCAAGTGGGAGGTAACCTAAAATCTGAAACGTCTATGGGACGTGTAGAAAGCCAGCCAGTCACGATACAGCATCTGTCAGGACAGGCAAACAGACTTCATTTAAGCATCTCAGACCCTGATCTACGACATCTGAGGCATGAACGCAGCAGCAAATTGTATTAAGGGTCAGCTAGTAATATTGGAGCTGTTTCTACATCTCCTCGGAGCAGGCGACCCCTTCCTCCACCTCCTCCTGGTCATGAATCAATGATCGTGCAGTCTAGTTCAAGCGCAAGACTGAAATTAGGAAGTGTTGGTCAGCAAAGAAGAAAGAAACCGTTGGCCTCATCTGAACCCCTCAAATGAACGAGTAACTTTTGAAAGCCGAAGGAAAATACTTCATGTCCTTAAGTGAAATACTTACTGCTTGTTCTTGGGCTTCAACAATCTTCAGGAGCCAAAAAATGTTTAGGACATTGTCTTATACTGAAAAGCAGTTGCCCTGAAATAACAAGAAACTTAATCTCGTAAAGTTATCATAAATTCAGTTTAGTTACTAAACATTGTTCACTGTAAGAATGTGAGGATGAGGTACCAAGCGTCAAAGTTAACAATGAGTGACTATCATCTGATTTCTCCTTACAATGTCATCCCTGAGTCGTTTATTACAGTCATGAAAATGTAGGAAATGATCACTAACTAAGAGAAGCTCTTGACTGTTTAACAAATTATCCTTGTCATGAGCTTAGGAAACATGTAAAGAAACCAAAATCCTAATCAACGACGCTGCGCTTAACATCCATATTTATATTCTCCATTTCTCAATACATCTCCTGTGATACTGGCAAGGAGAACCTGTTTGACAATCAGGAAGTCCTTTCGATAGCGATTATTTCTTTCATTCTCATCACCTAAATGCTCAATTGACGGGAGCTATTTTGAGTAGAAATGAGTTGTTAGTCACCCTTAGGAGTTAATGGTATTCAAACCTAACCTGATGCACAGCACACATCAGTTCAAACAGAAGCGACGTAGCATTGTCCAGAAATTCTCTCAATAGTTTATCAATCTGAAAAGAAACAAAAAGTACACATGTAAGTGATAACAGAAGATGTCTCATTACATTTTTTAGTACCAAGGCATCCTTACGAGAATTACTTGACGAGAAATTATAGGAAACCATCTAACTAGTAGTGTAATGGGGGCGCTATCGTACACAAACAACCAGAGAAGCTAGAGGATTATGTTCCACTGTCACCATACTGGATGCTATTCCAGCCATATAGTAGGTTAGTTTGCACATAATGTGTTACAAAATACTCTTCTCTAATAGGCAGACAGCACAGTGCCCCCCTTATACTGTCATCTGAAAGCAACTTTAGTCACAGTTTAAAACATTGGCCAATGTCAACTTTATTGTTTACAGTCTGCTGCGTAAACATTGAAGGAAGTGCGATTGCTATAAACAAATTGGGAAGCATATTAGTGAGTATTCTCTTAATGGTACACGTGCTTCAGTGCCTTTTATGAATGGCATTTTCCTTTCTGTCCGATTTATCAGCCACTTAGATCAAGCAAATCTACTGCTACTGCACGTTATTCGATAAATTTGCATAGCGATGCGACATGTGTACGTGTAGCATGATAGATTGTCCATTTATTTCTTTTTCAAGCCCAAAAGTTCTTTGTTTTACACAACAATGTAACACATAGGAAACTTATAGCTCTGAACAACAAAGTCGTGCATTCGTTTGCGTCCGTGCAAGCATACAAAAAAATCGTATGTGCATGTCTGACTACCGTGCATCTGAGCATATGAAATATGTCTGTGTTGTTAACTTGTATCTGAGGGGTTAGTGTACCGTACCTTCCAAAAGTATTTTGTTAAGTTAAAACTCTTCTCTGCCGCTGTAAAAAGCTCCTGGATGAGAATAAATGTCTTCTTCGTGACATGAGATTGAAGGATTTCTGTCTTCAGCTGATTAAACAAGTGCAATAACTGTGAACTGAAAAAGGTTATGAGAATAATATAAAAGACTCAAATCTAACTAATATTCAGTAGCCATGAACCCTCAATTTATAATTGTTTTTTTGCGGTGGGCTGTTTGCTCCCCATAAGTCATGTTCTCTTCAAACTGGACAATGACCTGAGGTTAGGCAATACAGCTGCAAAGCATTTGTAATAAAAATGTACCTGTTTTAAATATTAGCAAAGTGTTTCCTGAGGAGATTTTTTACATATACTTAAATGAAAAAGAGAACAGAATTGTACATGAAAAAAAAAAAAAAAAAAAAAAAGACAGAACTAAAACGACAAATACATGTAAATAGATAAATCGATCAGCAGCAATTGCATAAAAGGCAAAACAACAATCAACTAGTGCTTTGACCAAACTGCATCTATTTCATGGACCTTCTTGCATAATCAGCAATTCACGCCACCATTTACGTTTTATCACAATAGAATCTTTGCTAATTAGTGTAAATTGTATTGTGACCGTAATATATGCAAAATGCTAGCAGGTCTGAAACTCGTGGATTTTGGCTTTACATTATCATTACTTGGATTAGTGTGTGCGCGAATAAAGAACTTTGTTTTTACAGAACCGAGTAGTTAATAGACCTTCTGTCCCCAAATTTGGAATTTCAGCTTGTTGTTAAATAAATGTATGTATAGTTACTTGTCAACTTTGTTTGATCCAGTGGGTGAAGTTGGTGTGGAACTCCTTCGATCGTGATGGAGTGTAGATTTCTGAAGAGAGAGGCAATCAAAATTTATAATCAATTAACCCTAAAAATTATTTACATTGCAAGTGTATAACACAGGTATCATGTACAAGAGATTTCTTTCTGTGGACCTAAGTTTTGACAACAAGATTCACATGTCCTGTCTGCTCATCACTTAAAGCTAGTAAAAACAGTGCTGGTTAAGCCAACCAAAACACCTGACTAGTGTAACACCTTTACACGGCTAGTTTTTAATTACCTTATTTTATCAAAATCCTTAGTTGAAAATCCTTCAATTACTAAGACTCTCGAAGAAAATTCAGGGCTCAACATCAACGGTAGCTAGCTAGCCACAAACTAGTAGAAATTCAGTTTTGGCTAGAGGTGTTTGATTTCCACTCGCCAGTTTGGCTAGGAAAGAAACTGAAACAGTTGTAACATCTAAGTTGTCTCTTGGCTAACAAGTTGAAAAGTTAGTGTTGATCCCTGAAATTTGTTCTGCAGAAATTTGTTTGATTCCCAGTCTTGAGAAGAATGGAAAACAAACTGTTACAAATTAAAGCAGCTTTACATGTACGAATCAAGTTTATTTTCAAAATGTGCAGAAAGGTTAATGCACTGTAATTTTTCTAGTGCCAACAGTGTACACATAGGAAATATAATCTGATTAGTTCCCAGTCTTGCACATAATCTGACAAAACAACATGGCTCCACAATAGCCTGGTGGCCCCTTATCTTTATAGCTGTTAATTTCAAACTTATTGTAAGCCCTTGAGACATGAGGGTTAGTTTATTATCACCACACAATGTACAGCATGTAGCTCTTTCATGGAAAGAAGCCCAAACTGCCATGACCTGAACTGGTTACTCATAACGGCATTTTCTGTGCTGAAGCCTGTTTTCCATATGTACATGTACATGTAGGGAAAAGTCCCTATGATTCAAAGTTTCACTGTTTCCTAACTGTCCCAAAGTTATCAGACAAGTAATTATAGAGGTTGTAGAAACTGGATGCTCCAGCACACCCCACACTTCTGTGATGATCAACAATCACTTGCTATATTTGGAAACTTAAATTTTCACTGTTAAAGAATTCAACAGTAGTTTTGGCTCACTACCAGTCCTTCAGTTGCTTAGCAAATCAGTACCCTTGAATCGCAGATATCTTTGAATTTACCGAAATGTTTGCAAAATCTGGGACGAATGGGAAACAAAATTGCCAATCACCATTGATCTTACCATTTTTTCGTCTACAGAGTTAAAGTTCAGTACACTGTAACCAGAGCATGCAGTTGTTAACACACATGACCTACACCCACACAGCCTACTAAAAAGGTAAAAAAAAAAAAATTAAAGGAAATTACCAAAATGTAATCGTTCCAGGTGCTTTTAAAATGCATATACATTGGTGATTTTTCTGAGAGGATGTATAAGTCCATTTCCATCAATTCAAATTTCTTGTTAGCAGAATAATTGCCTCCATCATCAGAATTATAGTCCAACTCTTCCCCACTGTCTACAGAGCCATTACTGTCACTTCCTTAATGACTCCTCTCCTGTGGATCACTAGAATCCACTGACTTTTGTCAGTTAAAACTAGTTGATGAATCCTGGTAAGAAATTTCAAGTTCACTACTGCTAGACCTACAATTTAATTCATCATAGTCATTATTAGTTCTTATCTACTGTGAACCCAACGGTTTCTTTCTTCTTTGCTGACCAACACTTCCTAATTTCAGTCTTACGCTTGAACTAGACTGCACGATCATTGATTCATGACTAGGTGGAGGTGTCGGAAGGAGTCGCCTGCTCCGAGGAGATGTAGAAACAGCTCCAATATCACTAGCTGACCCTGAATACAATTTGCTGCTGCGTTCATGCCTCAGATGGTGGAGATCAGGGTCTGAGGCGCTTAAACGAAGTCTGTTTTCCTGTACTGACACATGCTGCGTCGTGACTGGCTGGCTTTCTACACGTCCCATAGACGTTTTAGATTTAAGGTTACCTTCCACTTGGGGTGCTGAATCCACTCTTAAAACTGGAGAAGCACTGAGAATGGAAGATGATTGGAGAGCTAACCTCCATGCTAAATTGTTTTCACTAGGTGGAATGGCTATCGCATGGCTTGCTGCCATTTGCTTAAAAATCTTTTTGTAAACTATCAGAATGTGTTGGTTTTTGGTCTTCAAATCTCCTCCAAGAAATTCTGCAACATCATGAATCTAGAAAAAAAATGATCATGAATGTATTAATTAAAGAATAATCATTTTAGTTTTTTTAAAAAAAGCCAGTTTTCAGACCAACAATTTCAAGGATTCTTTTATCACTTATTTTAGAATAGTCCATAATCACTCGCAATTATAGAAAAATTCACTGCCTGACGAGTGAATTCCACGTTAAATTTCACGCGAAAAACCGATATCGCACGAATCGCGAAGCGATGAGTGCGATATCGATTTTTCAAGTGAAATTTAACGTGGAATTCACGAGTCAGGTAGTGAATTTTTCTTGAATCGCATAACTGAATAAAAATAAGAAAACAAGAAATTAAAATGCCAATGTTATTGTCTGTTTTTATTCCGTACACGCGCCCTTAAGAAAGCCATTTTAAAGTCAACTGTCAGAACTGTCATTGTTAAGGGAATGGAAAGCAAGGTAAGTCGCTCACGTTTGAACCGTCGACAATTTTAATTGTACCTCGTGAATTTTTCTTGAATCACACAGCTAAAGCCACCAAATCACTGGGCGAAACCAGATGTTCTGTAGTTTTGTGCGCCACGCCAGTGCGCAAACAATGGAAACCCTTTCAAAGTCGGGTGTCAATATCTAGCGAATAGAGGGAACAAGATATTTTTAGAATGAAAACCACTTTTATTTCAAACTCGTGGAGAAAGCGGTGCCTCACATTTTACAATCTTCAGCAAAAAAAACTAAAAGTACACAATACGGAGTTAATTAAGACAGAGATTTGCCTGCTACCACTCCACTTGGCCAAATGTGGCGCCGACAATCAACAACTGAATAGTTAAATCCTCAAGCGAAATGAAAATTTCAAGCGTTCCGGTATCAAAGCAAGATCTACAAAAAACCGGTAAGTGCTTTACAGTTGTAAAAAAAAGTGTATTCAAAATATAATGATTAAGACTGGAATTTCTCGGTAAACTCTGGCGAAAAAAAGTTCAGTTAAAAGTCACAATTTTAACTGTTTTTCTTTCATCGCAGGGAGTCGCTCGTTGGTGTCAATGCTGGACTGAAAGTTTATGGAAATATTTACTGGGGAATTATTAAAAGTTACTCCAGTAAACATTCCGCCAACTGCTCCTGCCATCAGGTAACTAGAACGACTGGCATTGCTGTCAAGGTCACTAGTAGCTGCTGTGTTGCTTGGCGTGGCTGAGCTATTGAGAACAATCTCCCGTAAAGCATGACTTGAATAGCCGTTGGTGGCTGTCGTCGGTTGAAACCGGCCAACTTATTCGACATTCGCCGCTGTTTTTCCAGAGGATTATGGCTGTATCTGGATATGGATTACGGATTGGAGTGGCCAGTGAGCTCTGATATCTCCACTGGGTCGAAATCATCACTGAGCGCTTGGATGACAGTTTTGCGACCACTCGAATTTGTGAATTTGCCGTCCAGTGTTTTGAAACCATGTTGTATTTAAAAGAGGCCAGTTTGTCGTCTGTATCGGCTACATTAATGGTCTGGATTTCGGGAAAAGATGTTTGACCCTTTTCGGCATTGATACCTGTTTTGGTTTTCTTTCGTAACGCTTGTTTGGTTTTCCTCGGCGAGAACTGTCGTTTGGCTTTCTTCCCTCGTCTCTGGCATTTTGATTTTTTGCTATGCGTTTTCTCGTACTTTTGAGCGTGAGTGGTTTCCTCCAGTTTTCTAAAAATTTCAATTTCAATTCAAAATTCGGAAGACATTCGTTTTCTATAAATTTGTTCATATTTGTTCATATTTTCGTAGCACTAGTTGTATTTACGTTAATTACGTTAGTAACAGTAATTTTTGCTCGCGACTCACGTCAGCTATATCGCTTTATGCGTTAGTGCGATTCCACGCTAAATACCCTCTCTTCCGGTTGACGTATTGACCAATCAGAGCGCGTGTTTACTTTGAGCTATGCGATTCTATTCAAAATTATTGTTTTTACTTTCTCTTGGGATTTACATCCTCTTGACAGATTAATGAAATTAAAAATAATTCCAAAGCTGGATTTTGCATAGGAAGTACAAAGTGTATTACAGGTTACTCAGATATAGGAAATGCCAAAAGAAAATCAGTGTAAGCACTTAAGCTGGATTCTTCAAGTGCTGGATATCAGAACATTTTATGAATTATTTCACTTTACAGATATCAATTTTCCAATTAAAAATGCTTATAAAAACAAGTCTCTGGAAGAATCAAACATCATGGGAAATGAAAATTTTCAACCCCTCTTCAAACCCTGCACACAGTTAGGCACTCAGGGAAATGCACAAAATGCTCTTTTTTTAAGACAGCAGCACTCTTTTTGCCACGGTAACAACAGCTGCTTGTTTGAGGCCTGGGGCCTCATTTCCATGCAAAAACACTTAAAAAAGAATGAAGTGCTTATCTCTCTATCTCAAGCTAAATATAACATTACAGATTGGTCCTTATACCATATATAGCGACATCATTTATCATCACTTTGATACCTTCAATTTTTCCAGAGAGTGAATGTGAACACAACAATAGATTATTTATCTCGGTACAGTTTCGGCCATTTTTTATGTAAGATGAAACAGGGAAAACGTTTATCTGAATTTCTCCAAACGTACACCGATTCTGAAACTGAAACTAAAACTACCCACCTAGTTGTTCATAATATTTTAGTTTTTAAATATGTAAAATATCTGCGGGCCGGCTCCTACTTTTCATAGGGGCAGTCCGCGAACGAAGCTCAAAAATTAGATATTGCATAGTTTGGCGATGTTCGCATCCGATGTTCTCAACAACAAACGTCTCATACAAATGAAGCTTGCAAGGCTTGGAAAGAATGTTATCTTATGAGCAATATCCCGAAGAGAAATATATTAATCTCACCTCTGGTTGTCATCTTTAAAAAAAAAAAATTATCAGTCTTTATGGAAGACTGCTTGACGTAACTACAAAGATATTGTGTTCAAATCGTGTGCATACCATCCAGATTCCGAGTGCTGCACCTTATTTCACGGGAATTTGAGCAACCTGACATCCTCTGAAGATACACTGGCTGATCTACACGAAACTGTCCCATCACCGGTCATTTGTAATAAACGTGTACGTTATCACGATGGCGTGACGCTCTATTTCTCCCTGAAGTTTCCCTCGGTCGAGAAATGAACATTTTTCGATATTTCAGCAGATCTCCGCGCATTCTGAAATAAAATAAGACCAAAAAACAAACAGAGAAGAGGAAGACTTTGGTTGAATGCGACAGAGCTGAATAATAAAATGCTCATGCCAGAGGGTATGCGGTTAACAACGTGGGCTCAAGTATCCCAGGTCTAAGCTAGTGAACCGGAAAATAATAAAGGCTGACTTTTAAACCGAGGAACTCTATTTTCGTCGAAGGCATTTTCCTATTTCCAGAGGTTTTAAGGGGAAAATTAATTTTTGAAAATTTTTTAGGAGGCGTAGCAAGTTTTTGGAGGTTGTTCTGTAAAAGAAAAGCGGCAATGAAAATGACGCCTCAAAGTGGATGATTCTCTTGTCTTATAGTAGCTGTATTAAATCATCCCCCTGGAGCAGATATCAACATCCGTGAACATTTGTTTAACTCTCTGGCCCGGGCTGAATTTATTTCCCCGAAATGTGCCCTTATTTTAGCCAGCGATTTTAACCGCTTCGATGTCACGCGGCTTATAAGGCATTTTCATCTTGGGAACGTGTCCACGTAAGATCCAAGCAATATCAAAATTTGAGTCTGCGTGGTACCCTCCAGATTTTTATACTATTTTGTGTACATACTGGTATTAGTCTTAGCCAGGAGCCCATCACTTGTCTTAGGTAACCGCCTCCCGGTTAGCTCAATGGATAGAGCGCTGGACTGCTGTGCGAGAGGTCGAGGGAGTTCACGCCCCGGCCGGACCAACACTCAAGGTCTTGAAATAATTGAGAAGAATATGCTACCTTTCTGAGGTTGAAGAAATGGTTAGATATTCTAGTCTTCTAGGATAGGGACGAATAAATGGAGGTCCCGTCTCCTACAGGGTTAGGGGTAGGAGTCGTTAATTTCCCACGCACGAGATTACTGTGTGATGGATGTCCTCCCCTGGGCTGGGATGAGTGGGATTTATTGGGTGGACTACTCGCATGGTTCGCATATGTTCCGTTCTAGACCTACCCTACTGCGGGAATGCAGTGAATGGTTCGAAAAAAAAAAATAATTAAAAACCTGCCAAATATTTTTTCCAACGTCCGAACAGTTCACGAGATACAGTGGTTCGAGTGAGATGACACAGTTTTAAGTAGAATCGCATAGCTTAAGACAAACACGCGCTTTGATTGGTCAATACGCCGACCGGAAGAGAGGGTATTTAGCGTGGAATCGCACCAATGCATAGAGCGATATGGCTGACGTGAGTCGCGATCAAAAATTATTGTTACCAACATAAAAACGTAAATACAACTATTGCTACGAAAATGTGAAGAAACTTAGACAAATTTATAGAAAACGAATGCCTTCCGAATTTTGAATTGAAATTCAAATTTTAAGAAAATTGGAGGAAACCACTCACGCTCAAAAGTACGAGAAAACGCACAGAAAAAGAAATCAAAATGCCAGAGACAAGGGAAGAAAGCCAAACGACAGTTCTTGCCGAGACAAACCAAACACGCGTTACGAAAGAAAACCAAAACAGGTATTGTAATGTTTATGTCGTCTACCGGAAGTCGCCCTATCTATCTATTAACACACTAAGGATTCTGGATCTGAACTATCATGGTTGCCATGAGGCTGATGTATTCTTTTAGTCATTTATTAAATCTCTTTTAATCATATACATCATGAGTCTAAATCAATGAGAAACATCACAGGTATCAATGCCGAAAAAGGTCAAGTATCTTTTTCGGGAAATCCAAACCATTGTAGCCTATACAGATGGCGAACTGGCCTCTTTTAGAGACAACATGGTTTCAAAAAACACTAGACGGCAAATTCACAATTTCGAGTGGTCGCAAAACAGTAATCCAAGCGCTCCGTGATGATTTCGACCCCCTGGAGATATCAGAGCTCACTGGCCACTCCAATCCAGAATTCATATCCAGCTAAAGCCATAATCCTCTGGAAAAACAGCGGCGAATGTGGAATAAGTTGGCTGGTTTCAACCCAAGCACGACAACTACCAACGGCTATTCAAGTCATGCTTTACGGTAGATTGTTCTCAATAGCTCAGCCATGCCAAGCAACACAGCAGCTACTAGTGACCTTGACAGCAATGCCAGTCGTTCTAATTACGTGATGGCAGGAGCAGTTGGCGGGATGTTTAATGGGGTAACTTTTAATAATTCTCCAGTAAATATTTCCATAAACTTTTAGTCCAGCATTGACACCAATGAGCGACTCCCTGCAATGAAACAAAAACATTTAAAATTGTGACTTTTAACCTTTTTTTAACTGTTTTCCGTCAGAGTTTACCGAGAAATTCCAGTCTTAATCATTATATTTTGAACACACTTTTTTATAACTGTAAAGCACTTACCGGTTTTTTGAAGATCTTGCTTTGATACCGGAACGCTTGAAATTTTCATTTTGCATGAGGATTTGACCAATCAGTTGTTGATTGTCGGCGCCACATTTTGCCAAGTTGAGTGGTAGCAGGCAAACCTCTGTCTTAAAATAACTCCGTATTTTGTACTTTCAGTTTTTTGCTGAACATTGTAAAATGTGAGGCACTGGTTTCTCCACGAGTTTGAAGTAAAAGTGGTTTTCATTCTAAAAATATCTTGTTCTCGTCATTCGCTACATATTGACAACTTTCAAAGGGTTTCCATTGTTTGCCAACTGGCGTGGCGCACAAAAGTACGAAACATCTGGTTTCACCCAAGGATTTGGTGGCTTTAGCTTTGCGATTCAAGAAAAATTCACGAGGTACAAATAAGATTGTCGACGGTTCAAACGTGAGCGACTTACCTTGCTTTCTATTCCCTTAACGATGACAGTTCTGACAGTTGACATAAAAAAAGGCTTTCTTGGGCGTGCTTACGGGATAAAAACAAACAATAATATTGCCCATTTAATTTCTTGTTTTCTTATTTTTATTCAGTTACGCGATTCAAGAAAAATTCACTGCCTGTCTCGTGAATTCAACGTTAAATTTTACATGAAAAACCGGCAGATATCGGTTTTTAACGTGAAATTTAACGTGGAATTCACTCGTTAGGCAGTGAATTTTTCTACAGAATTGCATCATTGAATAAAATCTCGCATTCTGATTGGTTAACGAAGCGAGGTATTAAGCGTGGAATTGCGAGTTGAAAACGAGGCTAAGTGACTACGTCACTAATCACAACAACTATCGTCAAATTGTTACAAAGTTTGGTTTCTAAGTCAATTTAAAGTGAGTAGTAGGAAAAGGGGGTTTCTGGCACATTTTTTTTTTCAAAAGTACCCTGAAAAACAGGGCAATTTTGAAAACTGATTTTTTTTTTTATTTTTTATCTCATTTAAAAAAAAAGAACGATGTTTCTCAGGAAAAATGATTGGCGCAGTTTCTTTCAAACAAAAATCAAAGAAAAATTGAACATTCAGTGGGTTTCTGGCACATTTTCAAAAATACCCTGAAAAACAGGGCAATTTTGAAAACTGATTTTTTTCACTTTTTATCTCATTTAAAAAAAAAAAAAGAACGATGTTTTTCATGCAAAATGATTGACGCATTTTTTTCTTTCAAAAATCAAAGAAAAATTGAAAATTTGACTCAGTGGGTTTCTGGCACAATTGCCTGAAAAACAGGGCAGTTTTGAAAACTGATTTTTTATCTCATTTAAAAATGAACGATGTTTTTTAGGCCAAATGATTGGCGCAGTTTCTTTAAAAAATCAAAGCAAAATTGAAGAATTTTGAGATTACTTTGATTCTCAAGACAATCTCAAAATTCAGTTCTTCGATAAACGTGGTTGCCCTGTTTTCGTCGTTCAAGCGGGTTACCACCGCGCTCGACTTATTGATCGACATTCAGCACTACAAACGTCGCATAAGGAAGATTCCGACCGCATTCCATTCACTCTCACGTTTCACCCTCAGAACCACTCAGTTAAATCCATCATTCTTAAAAACTTTAAATTACTTCAAAACGATCCAGAGACAAGCACTATCTTTTCGCAGCCTCCGCTCATTTCATTCAAACGCGACAAAAACATAGGCAATTTTTTGGTCAGTTCTTTTCAGACTAATGACCAACCAGGCACTTTTAAATGCGCTCGTGCACGATGCAAAACATGTCCTTTCATTCACAACACTGATAAAATATCGGGACCTAAACGATCCATTAAGATCACCGATCACTTCACGTGCACCTCCGCCAATGTAATCTATTGCGTAACTTGCACTTATTGTAAAAAGATATACATCGGCGAAACAGGCAGAAGACTAGGTGACCGATTCCGAGAACACCTTCGAGACGTGGAAAGGAATGACAAGGACACATCGAAACCAGTCGCTAGACATTTAAATTTACCTAATCATTCTAAGCAACATATGGCAATCTGCAGTCTTTCCTTGCACTTAGGTGACGCGGAAAGCCGTAAAAATCTTGAACAAAAGCTCATCTTTCAAACCGGCAGTTTAAATCCCACAGGGATCAACGAACGCTTTTCATTCCACTAATTTATTCATGTTTTTCTCGTTGCCATGCTCCCACCAATAACGTAGCTCCATTTTCTGCCTTTAAAAGCACACACAACCCACAATTCCTCTATTCGCTCCGACGAAGGGCTAACGCTCGAAACGTCAGCTTTTGTAATCATTACGGTGGCCAATTTACCATTTCAACTTTGTTGATATATCCAAATCTCAAAATTCATTTGAACCATGAGAAAAAACTAATGACAATATCTCAGAAATAATCTCAAAAAACACATTCTCCTCATCGAATTCCTTCCGGAGGTAGCTCAGTTTTAGGTGGAACAATCTGAAGCTCTTCTCTGACAAATACCCGCTTTGGTCCATCTTTCAGATAGTAAAGAACAGGTTTTTTTTTATTCACAAGTGCTTTTTCAATTTTGAAAACTTTTAGAGACCAGATTGGATCTATTGCTCTTCTTTGTCCACCTTCAAATTCACCAGGAGAATAGAGATATCTCACGTTTTTCGAATAGTCAAGTCTCTTTTCTTTCAAGCCAACAGGTCTTGAATAAGAAGTTGAAATCTTTGCGTCAACCACCTTTTCTTTGATTGCGTCAACTGGTTTCTCTCCAGTCAATCTTGTCTCCTCACGATTTAATGCAGAAACAACTTCTGGAAGCCTCTTCACCCATTCTGTTGATCTCGTTCTGTCTTTGAGGTTCATCTCTTGGCCGTATTGGAAGCTAAAAAGGCGCTCACCCAAGGTTCGATTAAATCGCTCAACTATCCCCTGATCTCTATGAACGTTTACGTTTCCTCTTCTAATTCTTACATCATGCTTTGCCATCTCTTTAGTTGTTTCACCCATGAATTCACGTCCAGGATCAACCTAAAGATTTTTTGGCCATCTCAATGGTCCTCTCTTGGAGATTGCCTGGAAAGCCTTTGAGACCTCAGAAGATTCTTTTGAGGTGAGAGGTTCAACAGCCTTGAATCTGCTCGCAACATCGACCACTGTCAATGCATGTTTATAGACCTTTCTGAAAAGTTTGTCATGAGGAAGGAAAAGAAGATCAGCCTGATGAACTGCATTTGGAAAATCAACATCAAACGTTGGCCGTGGGATATGCTTAGGTGCAGGCAAATAAATCTGCCAGATGGCTTGTTTCATCAGCCAAAGCTTTGTAACATCTTCAGGAACCCGAGCCTCTTCTGCCAACTTTTTCACAGCACCCAATCCCTTCCAAAATCCTTTCGGGCTATAGTAAACTCTTGAAAGTTTTCTCTCCATTTTCTTTTGCTTTCACAAAAATCGACTTGCAGCCAATCCCAAAGCCAAAGCCATTCCTCCAGCATAAATCATATTACCTTGTTTCTGTTGTGTGCTCGGTTTGTAGAAGTTAGAAAAGTGCGGTTCTTTCATATCAAGCTCTTCACTATGTGCCTTGTTGTAAAGCTTTAAAGCATAATCTGTATCAACAAAATTTTGATTTGCCTCTATTTTGACTCGGTCGTTTGCTGCAATCCAATCGAGTAGCTTTGTTCGATTCTCTTTATATTTCTCTTGAGCTGCCTGGTATTTTTCTATAGCAAGATCATGTCCCTTCTTCTCTTCTTCGACACTATTTCTATCTCCACTCAAATACTTTGCGAGATAGCTCCCGCCAACAAATGCAGTTGCATTGATGAGTGCTCCTCCAATCATTATTGCTATGCTTGCCATTTTATTAATCGCTGGCAAGTTTTTATCATGAAATTAACCTCATAGAATATTGAGATAGTCCACAAACTTAAATGCATTTCTTAAGATGGCAAAATCTTCTGTTCTTCAAAATATTTTTTGCTGGGATTGATCCAGCGATCACGAGAGTGAACTTTACATAGTTCATGAGATTTGAACTCGGATCAGAAGTCATCGGTTCTCTGATAACTCTCCTTGCCACCCATTCAATTCCAGCAGCAAATCCAGTCAATGTAGCTGAATCTGTCAGTTTTCACAAGTGTATTATCAGACATTTTTATTTGAAAGACAAAACAAATCAATCCATTGGTTTTACTCTTCTTGGAATTTGAGGCAACTCCGCTGATTCTCCCGCAGAGATGCGTTCAATTTGCCTTTGTTCTGGGTTTGGTCGTGATTTTACGAGCTCTATCAACTCTTATTCAAGTTCTTATTCAAGTTCTTATTCAAGTTCTTATTCAAGTCCTTATTCAAGTCCTTATTCAAGTTCTTATTCAAGTTCTTATTCAAGCTCTTTTTCAGGTTCTTCACAATGACTTTCTACTTCAACATTAACCGCGTTTGGTTTTAAGGGAACTTCAACATTTTTGGCAGTGAGAAGAGCAGCACTTGCGATCGCCATGTACTTTCCGTACTTCAAACTCAAGCTTCCTGCAATCATTCCGAGTTCTCTCTTCACAATGAAGCCATCGTTCAGGTCTTTCGTGAGCTTTCCTTCGTCAACAGGGAGAAAATACGCCAACGCTTTACACGAAAGCTGAAGAAATGTGTCGACTATCGCATCGCAAGTCTTTGAAGAGATCGAGGCCTCATATCTTTTGAAGTACTTCTCAAAATCTTTTTCAGAAAGCATTTTGACTTAGTCCTGGGTGAAAGAGACACCAATCATTTCCCTTGCTCTTCCACTCGCAATGAGAACAGCAAGTTGCTCTCGGTGATCTGAATCACTTGTGGGTTCTACTTCAATAATGTTCATAGCAATAATATCTGTGATTGCTTCTTCTTCTTTGTTCGCCCTGCTTGCTTCGCACGCTTCGCTCATCTCTATTTTATTTCTTTTTCAAATTTTATATCGAAGGGATGACAAAGTGACAAAATCAGATGAGAATATTTCTCATTCTTCAGCTATGCTATTAATTTAATTTGCTCTTCTTTCGACAAATCACCTGCATAATCATCAAATGTCGCCTTCATATCCTTGGCCGAAGGTGTGTAGAATAAAACCAGTACAGCAATGTTTTCTCTGAATGGTTTTGCGATACTTGTCATCTGCTGTGTGAGCACCCAAACACTGATTCCCTTATGTCTTGCACTAAATGCTAAATTCACGAGTTCATTTGTACTCTGCTTCACATCTTTTGAAGCCGCACAGTCATCAAGGATGATAAGTGTATTAGTTCCCTCATAAACAAAACTAATGAGCTTGAGACAAAAATCAGTCTGGTTTCTGAGTGGAGTCAAGATAAAGAGGTCTTTGTCTAAATCTCCAAAATTATTATAAGTTTTGTTGTGGATGAATGTTGGACAAATCAAAAAAATGTAATCGAATTTCTGATTTAATTTATTGCTCAAAAGATTGACGACATATTTTGTCTTTCCTGAATTTGTTGGTCCAACTATGAATGCATTGAAAGGAATATTCCGAGGATTCATATTTTATAGTGCCCCTGTGAAAAAGTTCAGATCTTGTCTTCTCTTATGATTCTCTTATCATCATTTGCGCTTAGAGCAATCTTGTTGATGGTCTCACTGAATATCTCATGTCTGTGTGATCTGATTACATTCATCTTTCTCATTTGTATTTTTCCGCGAATTAAGCACTTTTTGTAGTCTTCGTGAGTTATATTCTTCTTTATCACAGTCTTCTTGATTCCCTTGCACTTCTTCTCTTCTTTGCCCTCAAGAATCTTGTAGCTGTATAGTTTTGCTCTCAAACCAACAAACTCTTCAATAATCTTTCCACCAGCCTCATCTTTCATCATGCCCACAACTTTTTTTGTTACAACCAGTTGAGATCGTTGAAATGTTGTCTTTTGGAAAGTTGCTGGTGTCAAACTTTTCTTCGACATCTGCTGCTGTGTCCTTGTAAAAGTCTTCAGTTTCAATCTCATACATGAGACTGTCAGTGTCTGTGAAAAGAAGCTTGGCGTTATCTCCATATTTCTTTTTTATGTAGTTGTAGTGGAAATCGTACATCAAAGTCTTGCTGGAATCAAGAATAGCCATTCCACAGAAAACTGGCTTGTCAAACTTTATTGATGTTTTCCCCATATGTATTGCAATGAGATTTTCGTCAAATATTGTGCCATGCTTGAAGTTTGGTTTTGCCGAAAGCTTTTGTGCTTTCTTTCGATTGTTCAGAAGCCTCACATCAACTCGTTTCCTGATGTTTACCATTGTTTTTCCAAACACAGAGTTGTTCATCAACTTGAAAAAATCCTTTTCAAATTCATTCTTTGCATTCGCGCGCAAATTTGTGTTGAGCTCTATATAACTTTTCAGCCAAGGTTCTTTTTCAAATTTGATTCCTCTGTAAATCTTTTTCACTCTCAAGCCGAGTTCAAGGCACTGTTTGAGATTCTGGTGATGAATGATATATTTCTTCTTATCGTTCAAATTTGGCACAAGTTTCTCGACTTTGTCTGAGTTGATCATGATTCTCTCTGGAGCAAGAGGATAATCGTTGTGAAGATCATGAAGCTCTTTTGAATATTCAAGATCAACCTCAAGAATGCAGGGAATATTGCGATGCTCGCTATCGCTCGCTCTCCAGTCTCCAATCTCTTCTCGACTCATCCATTTGAAACCTCTGACAGGAAGAGGTTTGCACATTGCCCATCCATGAAGATTGTTTGCGTCAAAATAAGTCAGTTATTTTGATGGTTTTTCTCTGCCAAACTTTCAATTCATGTATTTGTTGTTTGCTTTTCCATAGCGATTTGGGATCATTGAGATTCCTCCACGAGTTCCTTTCTCAAACATCAGAAGCATGTCTGGATCACTCAAAAGCTCAAGCTCAGCATTTGTCACCTTCAATGCTGCATCCCAAGTCAATCCAGGAGCAGTGTAATACCAAGCAGGATCGAGATTGTAATTCACAAGACAGACGTTTCTGAATTCTTCAAACACATCTGCAGGCAAGAGAATATCTGATTTGAGATAAAGATCATGATAATCACCCATGTTCTTCATCTTGAACTCATTCCAGATTTTCTTTGCATGCTCATAATCTTCATGGCTTATATTACAGTCATCAAGCTTTGAGTAAAACTCTCTTGTTGGTGGAAGTTTTGTTTCTCCGAACTTTTCAATGTTGCTCATGTAATCATATGGATAAACACCCTTTCTTGAGATCAACTCGATTTCGCGACGGCTCTCGTCTCTAAACACCTCCCCAGTTTTCTTCAGCTTATTGTGGCTCAGATTACTGACCAGTTTATCGAGAGAAGAAGCCATGAACTTTAAACTATCTATAAAGCGAAGCTCAGTCTTGGTTGCAACTTCTTCTTCTTCTTTGTTGGTGTAAGAGCCAACAGCAACAGACTTGCTGAAGCTGATGTACTTCTCTTCATTATCGGAAATGCATTTTATGTCTCCCTCGGTCTTTCCAAGATTCTTGACAAAACGATGAGAGTCATAACCAGCCAAGTTGTGAAATATAACAGGAGTGAACTTTGGCTTTGCGAATTGAAAATTGCAATTTCTGTGTGCAGCTCCTCTATACTTGCCGGTGAAATGACAGTGATCTCTAACTTTGTCGCGCAAAGCGAGCGCAACAATATCAGTGGTGGAGACGCACACGAAAGACTCACCACATATTCAACAGCACTTCGCTGCATTGAATATTTTCTTGTCTTCATTAGTGAAGATCATCTTTTTAAAGTCAACTTTTTTGTAAATCTTCTTGATGTTCTCTTCTAGCATTTCAACAAAGATCTGAGCAACATCCTCATCATCAGAATTTTCTCTGTAGATTAGTGGCTCTTGAGAATAAAGCTGGTCATCAAAGGAGACAACCTTATAGCAAAAGCCGGACGGTTTATGTTTTTGATATTTAATAGTAAAGCTCTTATCGCTTCTTGGCTCACAAGAATGAATAGCTTTTGTGAATGATTCAAAGTCAGCATAAACAACAAAGGGCACTCTTATTGATCGGTTATGTTTCTTAAATTTGATAAAAGCTCCTTTTTTTGGCATTTGAATCTTGACAGCCTCATTGTTTGCGCAGAGCACCTCGTGCTCCGCAAGCTTTTCTTTGCTTGAAAAGTGATTCAAACAACTGAGGCAAAATTCTTTTGGTTCTTTATGCTTTGAAACTTGACTCGAGAGAAGCCTGCTGATGTTGTTTATCAAGCAGTAGTGCTTATTAGCGCCAGCGACAGCGACTCTGTCTTTCTCGATAGAAGAAGATTGATCACCTGATTCCTTTCTCTGGCTGGTGACTTGCTTATTCTGAGAGAATAGACTCTAGCCTCACTTTCATAGCCAAACACGTTTACCGCGATATTTTCGTTCTGTTTTTCAAAATTTTTTATCTTGTCAAGCTCAACCGGGAAGTTGATTCCTCTCCAGTCAAGTCGATCAGATTGTTCTCTAAGAATCTTTGTTATTCTTTGAGGGTTTTTCTCAACTGGATAAAGCGCTCTTGTAATGCACCATTTAAAACATTCATTGTCTTGATTTTCCATATTGATTATTGCTTTTTTTCCTTTGAGCTCTTTCGGAAGTTCGATGTAAGAGCTGCCGTTCAAAGGGTTGTACTCTACAAGATGCAAGTCAAGGAAAATGACTCTGTGAAACTCCCAGTGACTTCCGTTATTGTTGAATTCTTCAATTCTTTCCTGAATAGTTTGAACAAATCTTTCATACGTTTCGCTTTCATCAGTTGCATTAAGATTTTCAATTGTGTTGGTGTGGAAATAAGCATCAAGACACTGAACTTCTCCATCCATAGCTCGCCTCTTCATCTCGCAAGAAAGAATCATCTTGAGTCTTGTCTGGCGGTTCTCTCTCATGATTTTCAAAACTGCCGGTTTTGCCTCCTGCATGAATTGATTTGGCCCAAAACCCTCAACTCCATCTATTCTGAATTGTCTTGCGAAACCTCTCAATGCAGTTGTTGATTCGTGGGCGCGCCAGCGTCCACTGTCCCGAACTGTAGCGCTAGTGCTAAATGGATTATTTTCGTAGTTTTCAACGAACTCGTTCCATTCATCTGCTATTGTCGCGTCATCCGAAGTGGTAACGTATGGTCTCAATCCAAGCATCTCTTCAATTTCTCTTATTTCTCTTCTCCTTTGTTCTTGCGGATCAAGCGTTAGCGTCTGCGTTAGCGACTGCTCAGAATCTCTTGTTGGTCTGATAACTGGAGCATTGAAATCTGCTGGAATTGGGTGGTCAATAATGTTTCTTATCAACTCAGTCAACTCTTGCTTTCTGAGGCTTGAATATTTTTTTAGCCCGAGTCGTTTTGCCTCGGCTTTTAATTCTTTAACATTCCAGTTCTCCATTTTTTATAAAAATATAAAACAATTATATTTTTATAAAATTTTATCGCGGTCTTTTTCAGCTTTGGAAATTTGCTGGAATAATATCAGTGTAGTGATTATAAAAATCTGCTTTTCTTTTCAAAGTAAATTGTGAAGTTTTTCTGGTCTGATCTTTTATTTCTTCATCTGTCAAAAGCAGAAAGACGTTTCCAACAATATCTTTTGGAAAGCGATAAGTTTTCTTCAGTCTTAATTTATCTTCTTCTACTCTATTTCTCCAAAATTTATTTTTTATCTTGTGAATGAGATCAAAATCTGTGTACATCATAATGAATTGATGGCCTGTTATCTTTTCACGCTCGTCTCTCAACCATTTTTGATATTCCTCACTCGGTTCAAGATATTTGTCTTCAAGGCGCCTTTGAACGAGAAAAGTTTTGCTTTTTCTGAGTCTTCTATCAACTCCTCTCTTTTCTTCGTCGCTAAGAAGATCATAATCATTAAGAGTCCATTCGAATGGTTTCAATAATCTTCTCACTGTTTGTGTATTTATTTTTCTTGCTGGATCTCGAAATTTACAGAAAAAGCGGTATTCTTTGTTCGCTTCATCCGTTTCTAATTCTGCTCGCTTCGCTTCTCGACTTCCTGACATTTTTGTATAATATAAAAAACATTTTAAAAAATATAAAAAAAAATGGAAGAAAAGAAAAATTTGAGAACGCAGTCGCTAACGCAGTTGCTACCAATAAGCACAAAAGATTTCAGAGAAATTGCCAAAGGCTGCGGAATAAAATACAGAAGCAAGATTCCAAGCAAAGAATTGAAAGAAATGCTCGGCTATTGTCCTTTGAAAAACAAACGGAGGGTTAAAGTGAGTGACGAAACCGTTTTTCGCAAAGAATATCAATCACTCGGAGAAGCCGCAAAAGATTGTGGAATTTCGAATTCCTCTGCTATTAAATATGCGCTGGATAATCAAATAAATTTCATCAAAAGAAGATCAGACCAGAAAAAATTATTTGTGAGAGAAGTCTGGATTGATGTCAATAAAAACTGAAACGGAAGATTGTTTATCATTGAGGGGGGAGTAGATTCTTTTCACAGAAAGCGAATGTTTTTCAGCGTGGGTAATTGGTAAAGACTTCCTGGGAGATTACATAAGAGTTTAAATAAATGACAAATAGGATTAAAGAACGTGCTTGTCATTTATTTAAAATATTTGTGTGTGCAAAGAATTACGCTCTGAAGATGAGCAGCCCATCCGCCTCCTCAGAAGAAGAACGTATTCTTATTACTGAAGAAGATGATGAAAACAATAATCTCAATAAGGAATAAGAGGAGATTCTAAACGAACATATTGAATACCATGAAGAAATGAAATCTCTCATGGAAAATGTTCTTGAGGCGACTAAGAGAAGACAAACGTTAATTAGAAAGTCATTGTCCAAACTCAACACTACCAAGCGCTGGTAGACTTCCTGCGGTAATGGCCATCCCTGAAACTTGGGAAGCTGCGGCCACTCGCATAAAAGCGGTCAACGCGACAATCGATCGCTCACAACTACTCGAAAAAAGAGTTGGACTCGGTTTTTTTATGGAAAAAGGCGAGGATCTTTTCAGAGATGCAAAACTTCTGGGCAGAGTGAAGGGTACCTTTGAAAAATGGATTCACGAAAACACTGGTTTATCATCATGCTACACCAGAAGGCTTAGAGCTATTGCAAGGGTAATTCATAATTACCCAAAACTTTATAGACTCAACATGTCTGTATCTGATGCTTACAAGCGGTTGCCAGATATCAGAAAGATGCTGGAAGTTGAACAGTACAGGGTGGCATGGTCTTCAAGCTAAAAATATCTTTGTGACTAAGCAAATGTGTTAATTTGACTTTTCTGTTTCCTTGACCACCGCGGTCATGCAGGAGCTCCGTTTCTAAGCAAATGTGTTAATTTGATTTTTCTGTTTTCCTTGACAACCGCGCTCATGCAGGAGCTCCGTTTCTAAGCAAATGTGTTAATTTGATTTTTCTGTTTTCCTTGACAACCGCGCTCATGCAGGAGCGCCGTTTCTAAGCAAATGTGTTAATATGATTTTTCTGTTTTCCTTGACAACCGCGGTCATATAAGACCGGCGCATCCAAGCAAGATTAATGTGTTAGTTCGTGATTTTTTGTCTTGAAATAAACAAAGAAAACCCACTCGGTCTTTTGTCGAATTCAACTCTCAATTCTTTGCGAGTGTAGGGGACACCAGTGTAAGAAGAGAGCCCAATTTTTCTCGGTATTCTTTTTTTATTTCCTTTCTGAGAGTTGCAGTCTCTGCCCGCTTCGCTTCCTCAATTTCTCTGGAGAATTTCGTCTGAGTTCTTTTTTCAGAGAATGATATTGATCAATTTCGCTCAGTATCGAAGCGAATTCGACATCTGTTATCGAAGAGTCTTTCAAAGCCTTTGAAACGAGTCGGCTGATTTTTCGTTGCTTCGCTTCAGCTAGAGAGACGGTTTGTTCATTTTTTTCAGTCTTTTTCACGAGAGATTTGTTCGCGAGAGTCGTTGCGGCAGACGCTAAAGCAAGCAAACCCGCAATGCTTGTCAAAGGCACAGAAATTATAATTCCCACACCGCTCAAAGCACCTGCGAAACCACCTATCGACAAAAGAGCTGCCGTGATGGATGTGACTGAGATGTTATGCGACACACAGCTTTTACTCTCTTGTATTTTTTGGCGACTTTCTGGTGATGTGAAATCTCATTTTCAATTTCCCTCTGGCAATCACAAATCTTTTTCAACCTGAAATCAGAGCCTGAATTTGGGTGAGAAGGATACAGCGGTGGAGCACTTGGTAAAATATTTTCAGCAGACATTTTTTATAATTAGATTATCTCAAACTCAAATCTCATTGGCTTTCTATTAAAATCAATTATATTTTCATTTTCATCAGTCACAGAAATCTTCATTGATGTGATGTCATTCCTTTGAGATATTATTCGCGGTGATGGGGTTTCAGAAAAATAGTTCACCCTCTCAAAGGGTTCTCCTGCAATGTCAAAACACGCAAGAACTTGTGACGGCTTTCCATTGAAAAGGTTTTCATTCTCATCCAAAAGATCACGGCGAACAAGATAGTTGTTAAATGATGAAAGAGTTTTTACAAAATCTATTTTTTGCAAACGCCGTTTAATTCCAAGAAGATCAGCCAGATCATTATGAAGAAAAATCTTTTTGTTTTGAGTATTTTTAATTTCCAAACTTGCCCTTGTGGCATTCAGTTGTACTTTGACTCCCTCGTTTTTCAATCTATCCTCAAGAGCTTCACCTAGGCTTCTCAGTGAATAATTTCTTTCAGGAATTGTGTTTACAGATGAATTGTCCTGAGCATCAAACATAGAGATTTCTTTAGAGCGACTCAAGTTATGCCATGAGTTGCAAAGAGAACAGCTCACCAGCCTGATATGCTTGCCAAGATTCAAAAGGGGTCCTTTGAAGAGAACTGTGCAATCATTTGAAACTTCAATAATTGTCAACAAAACCATTTTGATTTAAAAAAACAAATTAAAATGTTGATTGCGTGGTTAAGATCAGATGAAGCAAAAAGAATTGCTGAGAAAAAAAGAACAAAAGTCTGGAATGATTTCAAAGCACAATATCCGAATGCAGATTTGAGCAAGTTCAAAGTGCAGGTAACATTCTTTAGCAAAAAGGAGGGAAAAGCAGAAGTTTACTTAAATCGAGCTGATGGTGTTCAAACTAGCGTCTCAGGATCAATCAGAAAAGAGTGGGGTGATGAAATGAAACGTGCGCTTGGCATAGCAGGATTTCCCATTGAGCTCACTTTGAATCCTTCTGCAATTAAGGAGGTTCCAGCTGTTCCATTTCACGAGACTTTGAAAAGTCACCTTAATGAAGAGATAAAGATATTTGTCACCCCAAATCAATATTTCGAAGCAAAATTCAGAGAAATATTCACAAGAATGAAAATTCTGCACAGCTCAGGCGCAGAATCAAAGAGATGGCTTGCTGGGCCGAGTATGAGCTACTCGCCTCAACAAATCAACTTTGCTGTGTGGTGCGCTACTTCAGGCTGTGGAATCTCTCGTGGACTACTTGACATGGTTCCAGAATAAATCAAGTCGTTTCTGCAGTTTCACATTTATTTCACAACCAGAAGAATTCTCCTTGAGATGGGTGGAATACAGAGTGAATCGGCTCTCCCGGGCGACACAACTTTCAGTCAGACGAATAACAGCTACGATCAGCCGTCGTTCAAAAGATTGTGTTCAGAATTTGGAATTTCGTCAAGCACAGACTTCCGCTTCAAAGAAGGAAGGAATCACGGTCTCGGATCTGTTTTCAATTATGTCACAAATACTGGACTTATGGCAACTGCAATCCCATATCCTGGTGACAACAAGTTCAGCGATGAAGGTGAAAAAGCTGAAAAAGACAATCTGATATATTTCATAAGGAATGACAATGTTAAAGTTGAAAAACAGTTTGAGTTTTTCATGGCAGAAAAGTCAGAAGGCCTGGCTCAAGCCGGGATGGCGAGATTAAATCAGTCGATTGAGGCATTTGTTTATTGTATTCTTGGTTCACAAGTTAATGTAAGATCGTCCATCTTGGGTTTATCAGGAAGTGCAAAAGAGACTCAGAGTGAGTTCCTTGTTTTAGTTGAGGATGCGATCAGAATGAAAGACATCTCAAAGAGCGTACAGAGGTTTCAGCTCGCGGTTGATGAGGCGAAAGTCAGACTTGATCTTGCAATCTCACCAGGTAATTGGCTGATGCCTTCAAATCTTGTTTTGAACACACAGAGCACAGTTGGGTATAATAACAAGTTGAAGAAGGCAAGTTCTGACATGAAGTTTGGGGTTAATAAATCAGTGAATTTGGATATGAAATCAACCGGAGTTAAGCATGTGAATGGGGGCTCATCAAAAATCAAGAGACCTACTTCTCAAAAAACTTCAACTGAGGTTCGGTCTGAGGCTACGAAAACAAGCGTGAGCAAGATCGACAGCAACAGCGCCAGCGACAGCGATACAAATCATGATAAAATTAAGGTTGGATTGATTTCAGTTGGACTGGTCTCTGCCTTCCTGACTTATCGCCTTTTGTTTTGAAATCGCTCAACCATGAATATGGCAACACCCATTATCAGAACCCAAGAATTTTGTCCGAGAAAGATGATCACTGAGCCAGCTGTTCTGAAAACGAAGCCGACTATTGAACCAATGAGACCTGGTAAAATTCCAGCTATCTTTTTTCCAAGAGTCGTCAGCCCGTTCCCCACCCCTTTTGCAACAGTCGTCAAGCCTTTTGTCAATGTGCTCACAATCACTCCAATCGTTGTTCCAACTGCCAAAACAACAGCAGAGACTGTAAAACCATACTTTTGGAAGATGTTTCTAACTCTCTCACGGAGCGATAATCTTTCTTCGAGTCTCTCTCTTTCATTCTCAAGAGCATCAATCTGCTCTTGATTTTCTTCTATCTTTTCTCTTGCTCGTTCTCTTATAGCAGGGTTTTCATTCTCATCATCAGCAATATCTCGATCATCTTGAACTGACTGTTGTAGCTTCTTAATTTCTTTATCTTTCTGTGCAATCAAAACCTCTCGCTCTGGGCCAAGTGATTTTTTAATTTCTTTTGAGAGACTTGGATTCAACCTCTGCTCATTTGTGCCTCTTTCTTCAGTAAACAAAGGATATGTCTTCTTGCCTTGACCAAACATCTTCACCTGCAACCTTCCTTTCTTGCTATAAGAAACCTCAAGTTCTGAAGCTTTTGCCTCAGGAAAAATTGTAGTAAGTGCTTCCCATGCATCTTCATTTGAAGTTAAAACTCGCGAACCAAAAATATCACCTTCAATAAAAGATGTCTCAGCAGTTTTTGAGCCCTTTTCTTGCTCTCTGTTCATTGTCGTCATTAGAATTTCTTCGCCTGAGGGCCCTGGAGTTGAATTCTCGTCTGGTTGAAAAGGTGTTGTTGTGTCACCCTCATCTGCTCCCGCCTCACTTCGTTCGTCATCATCATGATCATCATCATTATGTTCTAACAGAGGATCAGTATCTCCACAATCTGCCATTTTTTTAAAAAATATCTTTTATAAAAATGGAAGTCAGTGAAAGAATTGGCCCGAGTTTTGAAAAAAAAAATGTCAAACGCTCTCAAGGCAGACCGTGTGATTCAAAGAGTAACATTAAACCCGAATAGTGCTTTCCCTAGTGAAGTCCTTAGGGTTCCAGTTCCAAAACTTGAAAATGGGGTAGTACTTGTGCCTGGATCGCTTGCACTCGTCTTCAACTTGGAAGTCGCTGGGCATGCAAACAATTTCCTCGTGAACAATGTAGCAAGAGCTCTTGTCGATCGACTGACTTTGAAGTTTGCAGGAGAAATTGTGCAAGACACTGATGGTTATGATTTATTCAAGCTTTGGGAGGACCTCTTCTTGACTGAGAATGAGAGGGCAAACATGTTCAGAGAAGGTATTCAGTCTGAAGATCTTTCGAAAATCAGATGTAGCGCTGGAGATGAGAAGACTTCGGGCGTTGATAAAGAAAATAAGCTCAATGAAGTTTATGGGAAAATGTACAGGATCTCATTGGATCATTATATTTTGAAAGATCATGGGGCTTTTTTTCCGAGAGCTCTTTCTGATGAGCTTCTCTTCGAGCTCAGGCCTGCACCTGCTGGTAGTGTTGTGAAAAGATCCGACCCAACAAAACTTTATTATAAATTGACTGACATCCAGCTTGAGTATGAAGTCATTCACAGTCAAAAACTGATGAAGCCCTTTCTAACTACAAAAAATGGAAAGAGATTCATGTACGAGCATATCATTCATCTCAAGACAATCTCAATAGATAAAGGTTCCGACACGATAATCAATGAGAGCATCAATGTTCCAAGGAGGTCTATGTAGGGGCTTCTTCTTCTCTTTTATGAGACATACACAACAGGAACAAGAAATAGTGAAAAGGCGTTTAATCCCAACATCACTGATGTTAAACTGACTGTTGATGGTATTCCAAATAAGATTTACAACCAAGGAATGCAGGCAAGAGATATGTGGGAAAATATTTGGGAAGGAGAACAGCGCGATGAATGCAACAGAGTTTTATGCTGGAGACAGGTTCGGTCTCTTTATCGATCTTAGAAGCATGAGAGACAATGATCTTCATGGTTAAGGATTGAGATTGGTGAATACAAAAGATGGAGTTCATCTTGCAATTAACAGGAAAGGATCGGGTTCAGGAAATGTTGAATGTCACAGCTTCATTCTTTCTGATGCTCAGCTCAACATCGTCAACAGAGAGCTTGAAAGTGTGAACTATTAATAACGCGATCAGAAGTTTTTTCTGAGATATTGTCATTAGTTTTTTCTGATGGTTGAAACGAATTTTGAGGTTGTCTTGAGAATCAAATCTCAAAATTCTTCAATTTTGCTTTGATTTTTTAAAGAAACTGCGCCAATCATTTTGCCTAAAGAGCATCCTTCTTATTTTTTAAATGAGATAAAAAATCAGTTTTCAAAACTGCCCTGTTTTTCAGGCAATTGTGCCAGAAACCCACTTAATCAAATCTTCAATTTTTCTTTGATTTTTCAAAAGAAAAAAATGCGTCAATCATTTTGCCTGAAAAACATCGTTCTTTTTTTTTTAAATGAGATAAAAAATGAAAAAAAATCAGTTTTCAAAATTGCCCTGTTTTTCAGGGTATTTTTGAAAATGTGCCAGAGACCCACTGAATCAGATGTTCAATTTTTCTTTGATTTCTTTGAAAGAAACTGTGCCAATCATTTTGCCAGAAAAACGTCGCTCTTTTTTTTAAATGAGATAAAAAATGAAAAAAAATCAGTTTTCCAAATTTCCCTGTTTTTCAGGGTATTTTTGAAAAAAAAAATGTTCCAGAAACCCCCTTTTCCTACTACTAAAATGTTTTTAAAACCATTGTCAGTTTCTATTAAGAGCAAAAACTATAAAAAGCGTTTTCAAAGTGAGCCTGAGGTTCTTCCTTGTTTTGAACTGAACTCCAAATTCTTGGAGAGGCATGAAAAACCTCTTTCGCTCGAGACAACCCGAAAGCGAGAAAATCCTGTGAACACGTCCTACAAAAAAAAAAATCTCCGAGCTAACAGGTCACACCTACTCGGGTTCAATATCCATCTGCAGCCCTAATCTTTTAGAAAAACAACAAAGGATGTCAAGCAGGTTGGTTGGGTTCTCAGTCGTACTACTAAGTACACTGTCACAGCTGCGCCAGCGACGGTCCACCCACTAAAGCTTTACGAGAAATTTATATCAACAGCCTTCCATCAATATTTCAATAACACAACATCACTGAATAACTGCATTGGGGATCTAGCAGTAAGAGTTGTAGGTGGATTGTTCACCAATGTATCGTTCAGCAACTCTCCAATGAATATCTCCATCAACTATTGAACTTTCAGTCGAATGCTCATCCCAGCGATTCAGCTAATAGCAGTCGCCTGTAGTGAATTTCTAAAAATAAAAAGATTAAACACTTATTTGCTTTTAAAGGAATAAAAAAATCCATCAATACACTAGTTACACCTCAAGACACTTACCTTATGCGCTGTCTCCATGTCCGGCAGCCGGACAGCGCTTTCAAAATACTCCGTGTCCGGCAATCAACTTCTTTTTTAATTTTCTGTTAATAATAACAAAGCCTTCTTTATATGGCTGAAAACCTCACTATTTCCACCGTAGTGTGGGTTTTCGTGAGCTCGGCAACCGGTATGCCGGTATTCATAACGTTCAAGCTCGCCGCGAGCTTCCGGACAGGAAATTGAAAATACTCCTTGTCTGGCAGTCGAATATTTTCCCGAATATGAAGTCATTACACTCGATATATTTGAGCTATACTATCCTAGACGGTGTTATTGTTGTTTACATGGCTAAAGAGTACGACTACCAGTTTTGAAACTGCCGTGAATTGTAGTGCTTTCTACGAGCTTCCGGACACGAAACCGTAAATACTCCGTGTCCGGCCTTGAAATATTTCCCGAATATTAAGTCGTTCTACTTAGTATATTCAAGCTATAACAGTTGACAGTCGAGAGTTACTGGAGTTTCACATTCAAAGCGGTGAGCTTATGTTTCTGTTTCACTCTACATGTATTTGTATTAACACCTGTTTATGTTCATGTGTGTATCTATTTTCAGGGAAGTACGCAGCCTAGGAGGGTGGTTTGTGAGCACAGAGTGCGGGGGTATGCACCCCTGAAACTTTCGAAGAATCATGTTTTAGTCCGCATTCCTTGTATTCAGAGGTCTATTACATCATATGATTTCTAATAGCTCATCTTTTTTAGCACTTACTCCCCCCTAACCCTAACCCTCTGTAGCCCGTGTGGGAGGGAAGGGGGGTTCCAGCAGTCTCGTGTACATAAAATGGTGTAGCTCGAATCTTTCCAGTCCGTACTGCGCAGTCTCAGCACCCTAATGTTTGTAAACATTATAAGTCTCACTCGATGGAATGCGAGTCAATGTTATTCAGTACGAATGACATACCTTGTCTTTGAGTCCTTTCAGATTCTTTTCTCAACACCCTCATTACTTTTTACAGCTGTGAAGTTGCAAGGGAGTAGGAGTGGCGCAGTAGCGAGAGCGCTCGCCTCCCACCAATGTGGCCCGAGTTGGATTCCTGGACCCGGCGTCATAAATGGATAAGGAACCCATGGGCTCTTGGTGGGTGGAGTTTGTTGTTGGTTCTCGTCCTTGCTCCGAGGGTTTTACTCCGGGTTCTCCGGTTTTCCTCTCTGTTAGGAATGTCACGATACCTGTAAGCACGCGTTACGTGCCAGTCCTGTTCTCGGGAATCATGGGATTGTAACACATGTGCTCGCAAGTATCTAGTTCTGCCTCGTCATCATGCGCACTATCAAGTCACTTGAGAAAGCACCAGCCGCTCAAGTGGTCAGTGCACTTCCCGCCTTTGCTCGAGTCGGTCAGCTCAAAGCAACTAGAGGAAATATCTGGAAAGGCGCTGTGTATGAACAGTTAAATTGAGAAATTTTCTACATTTAGCCGTGAGGTACATTAGAAGGTTTCTATGTACTAAACTGGAAGCAAAAAATCGTCAATGGAGCCGAAAATGAAAAAATCTCAACTTGCTGAAAATGGCGCAGCGCCAAGCAACGGCGAGTCGGCCATCGTCGCGGCCATCAGTTCCATGAGCGAGCTGCTAGTTTTTTCCATCTCTTCACTGAAGTTTACCATGACTGAATCCCTCGGTCAGATGAATGACACCATTGACCACCTCGCAATCGAGGAAGGTTCTTTAGAGGAAAATGCTGAAACTGAAGAACAGCTAGAAATAGCCACCTACATGGACCAACGATCCACACAGCAGTCGGACAAAAGCAAGCAATCTGGGTCCGCAGAGTCAAATAGGGGTGGGGGGGGGGGGGTTAAAAGCCTACCAGTTCTCAAACAACTGAGCAGGGCATTAACACTCTGATAAATCAGAGCTCTGAATCTCAGCGTGATGTTCCTGATGGGGAAATTGACCTACTGTCAGGCATTGGGAACTATCTCAAACATGATAAAAAGAAGGGTCCTGCTATAAACAAGCAGATCGCCAAAATTGTCCATGGCTTAATGAGAGAAAAGCTTACGGACGAAGTTTTGACAGCGACACAGAATCGCTATAATACGCAAGAAAGCTGTGAATGTCTCACCAGCACGAAGGTCAACCATCTCATTTGGGATAAACTTAAACCAGACACGAGGTCTGCTGATATCAAGTTGCAACGAGTGCAAGCCAACCTTGTCAAAGGGCTCATTCCTGTAGCTTCTATGGCTGAGAAACTTGTGCAGGCATGGGATAAAATTCCCAAAGATGCCTTGGATGCCACTGATTTAATAAGTACGGCCACTGATGCCATTGCTCTGATAGGTGCCGCTAATTTCGAGTTAGACATGCGGCGCCGGGAGAACATCAAGCCCAAGCTAAACGAAGACTACAAACATTTGTGCTCCAGCTCGGTCCCATTCACATAATTCTTGTTTTGGCAATGATGCCGATTTACCTAAACAACTGAGAGATCTCGCGGAAGCGACCAAGGTCAGCAAAAAGCTTAACCCCAAAGTGGAAGGCCACAAAAGCAATGGATAAAGAGGTTACAAACACGAAAAGTCCAAAGGATCTGGGTACAAGTACTCCTCTCGTGGTCTAGGCACTCAGATCAATAAACACTTCAACTGGAAAAGGCCTGGCCCCCCTTGCAAAAAAAAAATAAAAGACGAGGGGAAGAGGCCAAACAAATAGGGCCAGAAAACCCCTTAAATGAGGTAAGCTATACCACAAGTTATTTTCGAGCTGGTAGACTGCAACAATTTGTCCCAGCATGGAGAGATATAACTGACGACCCAGAAGTCTTAGATTGGGTTGAGCACTGTCATTTAAAGTTCATAGATGATGTATCCCCGGTACAAGAACCGAGTTATAAGGTCATTGAATTCAATGACACCGAATCTGCTATTATAGATTTTGAAATTGTTAAACTCCTTAATAAAGGTGTAATTGTGGAGTCTCCTACTCTCAGGGAGAGATTCTACCATCCATTTTCCTCAGTCTCAAAAAGAATGGAGTAGACTACAGGATGATCCTAAATTTAAAGGAGCTAAACCAGTTCATTGTTTACGGACACTTCAAAATGGACTCATTTAAGACAGTGACAGATCTAATGACCCAAGGATGTTTTATGGCATCTGTTGATATAAGAGATGCATATTATACAGTGCCAATTGCCATAGAACATAAGAAATACTTGAAATTCATGTGGCGGGACAAATTACATCAATATACCTGTCTACAAAATGGGTTGGCATCCGCCCCTAGAATCTTTACTAAACTGTTAAAACCAGTGTTTAATGTACTCAGGCAAAAAGGCTGTTTGTCTTCCTCGTACATAGATCATTGCTACCTTCAAGGAGCCTCATACGGGGAATGTTATGAAAATGTACTAGAAACTGTTATGTTGCTCAGGAAACTTGGGTTTCCTATTCACGAAAAGAAATCAGTGCTTGTACCATCTCAGGTCTTGACATGCCTGGGATTTGTTCATAACTCAATCGCGATGACTGTGCAGCTTAATGACAGCCGAAAGGAGAAACTGAAAAATGCCTGTCTCAACCTAGTTAACAAAGAGAACTGCACAGTCCAACAAGTGGCAGAGGTCATTGGGCTGCTAGTGTCAAGTTGGCCAGGGGTAGAACTTGGCCCTTTACACTATCGCAGTCTTGAAAGAGATAAATCTAATGCCTTGAGAGAAAACAAAGGCATCTTTGGGTCTTCAATGACCCTCTCCCCCTGTTCTAGGGCAGAACTTAATTGGTGGATAACTAATGTGGACACCTCAAACAGACTTATTTCTCATGGTGAACCAGAGCTCGTCATGTAAACTGATGCCTCTACTCATGGCTGGGGAGGTGTGAGGGAAGACCAGACAACAGGGGGGAGGTGAAACCAACAGGAAGCACCCCATCACATTAACTACCTAGAATCATTGGCTGTACTCTTAACATTAAAGGCTTTATGTGGAGAATGTGCTAATTTGCACATTCGGGTTCAATGTGATAATACCACCATAGTTTGTTATATCAACAAGATGGGTGGCTCAAAGTCCCCCGACTGCAACTCAGTGACAAAACACCTATGGGATTATTGTGTTGAACATAACATCTGGTTAAGTACCTCACATCTGCCAGGATGTGAAAAAACTGAGGCAGATAGAGAATCTAAGCACTTTAATGACCGTACTGAATAGAAGTTAGAGTAAAAAATATACCAGTCAATAACCCAAAGACTTGGTCAGCCAAGCATTGATTTGTTTGCACCTTGCTTAAATAAACAATGTACTGATTATGCCTCCTGAAGGCCTGATCCAGATGCACTGTTTGTTGATGCATTCTCTGCCAACTGGAATATGTTCTTGTTTTATGCTTTCCCTCCATTTAGCCTCATTGGGAAATGCCTGGAAAAAACTCAAGCAAACAAAGCATAGGGAATACTGGTGGTGGCCTTCTAGACATGCCAAAACTGGTATCCCAAACTGTTGCGACTTCTTGTGGTTCCTCCACTGGTCATCACACCCAGGGCAACACTCCTAACACTACCAGGGTGCCAGAAGCTTTACCCACTGAGGAAAAAGTTTAATCTGTTAGCATGTCATTTATGTGGAGACTCTACAAAAACAGACGCTTTTCTGAAGGAGCAACCAACATTGTCTTGCAATCCTGGCGCCAGTCATTACAGAAACAGTATGATGCCCACATCAGGAAATGGCTTTTCTTCTGCACTAAAAGGCAAGCAGATCTTATTTGCTCTACTATAGGTTTGGCTGTGGAATTTTTGACAACCCCTTATGATGAAGGATTGAGCTACAGAAGTATAAACTCTGCAAGATGTGCCCGGTCTGCTATTTTAGACAGCCTTGACTCAGCTCACCATACCTTTGGTGGGCACCATGATGTCAAGAGGTTCATGAATGGCATCTTCTAAAGTAGGCCTCCTCTTCCTCGTTATAGCAAAACTTGGGATTTCAACTTGGTAATCAGTACATTGGCCCTATGGGCAACTCCGAAGAACTCTCTCTTAAGGATTTGACATTGAAACGCGTGATGTTAGTTGCTTTAACCACAGCCCAGAGAGGGCAGTCATTGCACCTTTTAGACACTCTGAGCATGGTACAAGAGGAGACTGCTTATACGTTTCTGCTTGATAGAAATTTAAGACAAAGCAAACCTGGCAGATCAACGTCTGAATTAGTTGTTAAGTTATATGCGTACCCACATGACCGCAACCTTTGTGTAGTAAATGCTTCATCAGTATACCTTGATAAGACTAAGTTACTGCGTGGCAGTGAGTCTCATTTGCTCATAACTCATCAGAAACCACATAAGAGAGCCAGCAGAGACACAATAAGACGCTGGATCCAGGAAATGATGTTGAAGGCTGGCAGAAGTGTCAATGTTTATAAGCATCATAGTACCCGCTCAGCTGCAGCCTCCAAGGCTAAGGTCAACAATGCCTCTCTTGCTGAGATAATGCAACTGCTGGGTTGAGCTCAGCAGCCACCTTCGCTCGGTTTTATGATAGGGAGATTGAACAAGGTTCCTCGTTTACTAACAGTGTACTCAGCCTAAGTTAAATTGTTATTAGAGCTTCTGATTATAGCGTGTGCTATCAGTTGCTTTGAAATCTCACGTGACTTCGTAGTGCGTATGATAACGAGGCAGAATAAAAAATTAAAGGAGACTTACCTTAAATCGATGTTTGATTTGGATTCTGCCGAGTCATCAGTAGCACAAGAAGTCACGTCCATACCCTGTAGAGGTATTTATACCCACCCAAACTTCTACTCACCTGATTAGCACACTCAAGGCCTTAAAGACTGACCACTTGAGCGGCTGGTGCTTTCTCACGTGACTTCTTGTGCTACTGATGACTCAGCAGAATCCCAATCAAACATCTACTTAAGGTAAGTCTCGTTTAATTTTTAATTTGGCTGGACAGATGTGGATTAAAGTACTTGTTGAGTTTAATCGAAATTTTTATCCTTGTGGCGACCTAAACCATTTAACCTTTACCCAACACTCCCTCCACAAAAACCGTCAGTTCTAAATTCTAATTCGATCTTAAATGTAATGAACGGCGTTATATTGGAGAGCATACAATACGGAAACATTAAGTACCAGGGCAATTTTCTAAGTGCCCTCAAGTGCTGTAGAGTTTTTAATTTGCAACGAGCACCCCGGGACACGCATCGCCGTCGTAAACATTTCGCAAACTCTACTTGCTTTTCCAAAGAAACGGCCAGTATTGCACTAATTTGAAAGGAGAGCTGATATGATGATGTTTGCCCAAAAGTTGCGTTTAACCAGCGTCTGTTCCTCGATTTCCTTATTCTATCACAAGGTTAAGAAATTTTGATCGGATTGTGGCCGCCAAAACAGCAGAAGAAAGTCGTTGGTAAGACAGTACTCAGGAAAACGTTCAAAGGTTTCAAGCAATGCTATTCTTTTAAAAATCTGACAGCCGGTAGGACATAGGATAAGCCACAGGGTAGGCCATAGAGTAGGCCACAGGGTAGGCCACAGGGTAGGCCATAGGGTAGGCCCCAGGGTAGGCCATGAGGTAGGCCCCAGGGCAGGACAGAGCGTAGGCCACAGGGTAGGCCATAGGGTAGGCCACAAGGTACGCCATAGAGTAGGCCACAGGGTATGCCACAGGGTAAGCCACAGGGTAGGCCCCAGGGTAGGCCATAGGGTAGGCCACAGGGTAGGACACAGGGTAGGCCACAGGGTAGGCCATAGGGTAGGCCACAAAGTAGGCCAGAGGGTAGGCCACAGGGTAGGCCACAGGGTTGGCCACAGGGTAGGCCATAGGGTAGGCCACAGGGTAGGCCCCAGGGTAGGCCACAGGGTAGGCCATAAGGTAGGCCACAGGGTAGGCCATAGGGTAAGCCTCAGGGTAGGCCATAGGGTAGGCCACAGGGTAGGCCTAAGGGTAGGCCATAGGGTAGGCCATAGGGTGGACTAGAGGGTAAACCACAGGAAAGGTCATAGGGTAGGCCACAAGGTAGGCCATAGGGTAGGCCATAGGGTCGGCCATAGGGTAGGCCATAGGGTAGGCCACAGGGTAGGACACAGGGTAGGCCACAGGGTAGGCCATAGGGTAGGCCACAGGGTAGGCCGCAGGGTTGGCCACAGGGTAGGCCATAGGGTAGGCCACAGGGTAGGCCTCAGGGTAGGCCACAGGGTAGGCCATAAGGTAGGCCACAGGGTAGGCCATAGGGTAAGCCTCAGGGTAGGCCCTAGGGTAGGCCACAGGGTAGGCATAAGGGTAGGCCATAGGGTAGGCCATAAGGTAGGCCACATTGTAGGCTACAGGGTAGGCCACAGGGTAGGCCATAGGGTAAGCCACAGGGTAGGCCACAGGATAGGCCACAGGGTAGGCCATAGGGTAGGCCACAGGATAGTCCACAGGGTAGGCCACAGGGTAGGCCATAGGGTAGGCCACAGGGTAGGCCATAGGGTAGGCCACAGAGAAGGCCAAAGGGTAGGCCACAGGGTAGGCCACAGGGTAGGCCACAGGGTAGGCCACAGGGTAGGCCACAGGGTAGTCCACAGGGTAGGCCACAGAGTAGGCCATAGGGTAGGCCACAGGGTAGGCCACAGGATAGGCCACAGGGTAGGCCATAGGGTAGGCCACAGGATAGTCCACAGGGTAGGCCATAGGGTAGGCCATAGGGTAGGCTACAGGGTAGGCCATAGGGTGGGCCATAGGGTAGGCCACAGGGTTGGCCTTAGGCTAGGCCACAGGGTAGGCCAAAGGGTAGGCCACAGGGTGGGTTAAAGGGTAGGCCATGGCCTAAGCCAGGTTTTGTCCACACCCCGCTAGCGATAAAAACAATAAAATTGCCGATTTAATTTCTTGTTTTTTTATTTTCATTCAGTTATGCGATTCAAGGAAAATGCATTACCTGACTCGTGAATTCCGTGTTAAATTGCAATTGAAAACCGATATCGCTCTTATCCCTTCGCGATTCGTGCGATATCGGTTTTCGTGTGCACGCGGAATTCCCTCGTCACGTAACTGATGAATGTTCCTATAAAATCATGGTAAATTCGTCCATGAAGTTTGCTCAGAAACTACTGGGTCCTGATATAACTAAGAATCTTTGCCAATCTCAAATGAATAGTATACTCATTGGAGTCACCTAAATTTGAAGAGGATTCGATAACTATGTTCCAAAATATTAATGTTTTAGGAAAACCTTAAAAAATCGAGATTTTTCATGATTCGAAGTTAGAGCGAAAATCGCTTAAAATAACTCGCAGACGGCCATGTCTCTGCTCAAAATTACTCCATTTCCGTAAAGTTTATTTTTTCAGAAGTATATATATCTACAGTTGATAAAATCTGTCTGAAGTTACGTAGGTCTAGCTATGCGAAACAGAAATTTTTTATCGGCATTTCGCTCACGACAACGGGCGAATGACAAATGGGGACTATGACCGCGAACTGTTGACATTTGGTTAAACATACCACTGATTCTGGTGGAGACGTTCTGTGCTCATATTATATTTGAATACACAATATTAGGTTTATAAAATATACCTGATGAAAAAAGTCCAAGTTAGAGTGCTAGTAAAAGTACACTTGCCAAGCCTGGTGTACGCGGAAAACTACCGGCCGGTTGCTGACTTTAAACACTCAGTCGTATGCAGCATTTTAGAATGATGGCTGCGGCTGTAAACTGCTCAGAGATTTTTCAAGACTCACACTGGCCACTTGTTTCGATGATCAGCCGTTTAGATAGATAAGTTGAAATGCTTTACAAAGGGTCTTAACACATCGAAATCGAAGTATTAATAGCGTCACAGAGCACCCAAGGTACCAGGGTGTTATTATCAGAGGATTACCTTCTCCCACTCGGTGTTTCTGAACCAGAAATGCTGATTTGATTGCATTTTTTTGTTTGGGTTGGGGAATATTATATCTATTTCTTTACATCCGGCTAATCCCAAACCCTTTCCAAAACTCTAGAACAATAACGCCATTTACTGGTCCGCTATCCATACGCCTCTCCCTGATGTCACCTCCAATCCAGCCTTACCCTACCGCAGGCTTTTTAATGAAAAATGGGGGACCTCTACACAAAAAGGCATATGAGTTGAAAGACCAGACTAAAGACACCCCTTCCAGAAAACCCCGCATGCGAGAGTTCACGATTCTGTAGCTTAAAGCGTGTTCACAGAGTTAGCTGATGTTTCACCCTCTCGCGGAGATTATACCGTCAAATCTCTCTTTCCAGTGGCTCTACATCTTGGTCACCAACGTTGATGTCATTGGCCTACGGCAATTTTCCGGTTTTCTTTAATGTCGCCAGTCTAGAAAAATAGCTTGTAATCTGCTGAGCTGTGAGCCACTCCTCTTTGTTGAACAAGCGTTGGTTAGTACCCTCCCGACATAGTGTGTGCAATCGTCTTGAAGTATCAGGCGGGCTCACCTTGCGCCCTGTCTCTACACCAACAAGAAATAGCTCGAGAAGGAAGTTATTCATCTGTTACGTAAACCTGCTGTTCTTCCTTGCCTCGAGGGCCCAGCCACCAGGCACACTGTTGGAGCTGTTGGCGGTAGAAGTACTGGAGGTCTTATGGGTCTCTGGTATTTTTGCTTTCAGAGAGGAGCATTTCGCCGCACATTGCCGTCTAATGTGATCATACTGTGTTTCCTCGTGAAGTTTGTACTGGTGCTTGCCGAAGTCGAGATGGCTGACAAGGTAGTGGTTAGAGCGGTAGACTTTAGTATACCTATCCTCAGCAAATGAAAACGAGGCGCTTGCAGTTACGTTCCCCCACAGTTTCGCTGATGGTGGATTTCTCGACCGGGAGGCTGGCTTTTTCAATGCGCTTTTTTGCGGTGTCTGGTGCGTGAAAAGGATTAAAAACCTTTAGACCTGTCACTTGCTGCGTTGACTCCATGGTAAAAACCTTTTTCCGAGATCCTACTCCCATACATAATGCGCAAACTATTCATTTTGGTTTATCGCGCTTGCGAATAATTTATTTCAAAAGTTTTTAGCTCCCCCTTCAACATTCCCAAACAGTTGGGGTGAACAATGGACCGTCCCTTATAATGGTAGGGAAGAATTTCTGGTGCTCTGCAAGACTGGAAATATGTACACCCGGCATTGTTTCGGTGATAATATTGGATGTAAATGCACGACGCAAGAACATTTTTCAGTTCCCGATATATAGCTTGACGGAAATAAGTACGCTTTTATTCCAACCAAGCTTTCCTAAAAATTACATCCATAATGCTTTGCACGCTTCGAAACTGTCGATGTCCACAAGTTTTTTAATCGTTTTATATTTATTTAGCCGGTCTTATACTTACATGATCAATTTAACGTTGCAGGTGCAGCAGTTAAGATACTTACTTGTACCCTGACAGAACATTACTTCTCTGAAGGGAGGGGGGGGGGGCAAGTTGTTTTGCGGGCAAAGAACTTATTTTCTTTTTTGCAGCCCCAAAATAATCATTTGGAGGGGTTGCATATAATTTATTTCGGTTTATTGCGCTCGCAAATAATTCATTTCTGTATATACGGTTCTGCAAACAATTGATTTAAAAATTTTCCATTCTCCTACTTACACCGCACTTGCAAATAGAGTAATAGTATACATTCCATTGGCACTCGCTGCCAGGACTTTTCGGAATGAAAACTGTATATGATATGTTGCCTTATTGTTGCATAAAAGCCTAGCCTAAAACTACATTTATTGGGATGACTACCGGCTTAGAAAAGCACTAATATTTGGGTGACCCTAAAAGCGACAACGGTGGAACGAGGGAATGGCGGAATGGCGGAAAATGACCCCAAATCCTAAAATATGGAACGGCGCAAAATGACCCGAAATCCTAAAACACGGAATCGCGGAATATGACCCCAAATTCTAAAACACGGAACGGATGTCGGCAAATTGCACTTATTTTGTACAAAGACACTCAAGCGCTTGGCTCATTCATCCCCACGACAATAACGCGCGTGACTAAAATGAAGTATTATTAATTTTTTTTCTTTTACTGACTGGCATGAATGACTTCCAAAGGAAACAAACGAATTAGTAATCACTGCTGTGTATTATTTTAGTGACTGTTTAATTTTCTTTGAACCTTTATACATGAAAGATTGCTACGTTTTCGCGTTCTAAGCCTGTTTAGATATCTTTTGTTGTGCTAATTTTGCCATGGGTTTAAGTCGCGGCATAAAAAGTCGCACAGTGGGTGAAAACTAACTAAACATACCAGATTACAAAAAAAATTGTAATTTTGATACGTTTCCTGGTAAGGCCTGCGTCGATTTAATGAAACAAAAATATCCTCAAACGCTTTTAAATGTGAGAACATCACAGGAACGCTTTCAGGCTTCTCAAAATATAACGACGCTCAGCTCCAAACTTCCACTAGGGTGAGAGTAAGCCCTCGTTAGGAGCTCTTTCAAAATAGAACGACACTCAGCCCCAGCTCCAAACTTAGGCTAGGGTAAGAGCACGCCCTTGTTAGGAGCTCTTCAATACGAGTTTTTCTTCGTCCACGAATAAGTTTTGGGCCTTGAGTAACACTAGCTGAAGAGAGGTTTGTAGAGGGTCACACGCGTGGGAATTTCTCGTGGCATGAAAAGACAAAAGAAAGTCAGCAGAAGGAAGCCGTCAAGAAGAATTTGAAGAATCTCTTCGCGACCAGGTGTCCAAAACACCACCATCCTACTATTAAACTTACGACTTACACACCGGGGGAAGAATTAAACTTTCTGGACAAAAAAAGAGGCTATTTCACCAATTCGTTTAACAGATTTCTGTTCTTCAACAAATTGCAAATCATCAACTCTATGGCCATGAGAAATTCCCACGTGCATTACCCCATGCAAACCCCTCTTCACCTAGTATTACTCAAGGTCTAAAAATTTTTCGTGGACGAAGAAACGCTCGTATTGAAGGGCTCCCAACGAGGGCTTGTTCTCACGCTAGTCTAAGTTTGGAGCTGGGGCTGAACGTCGTTATATTTTAAGAAGCCTGGATATGTTCCTGTGCAGACGTGACCAGGAAACGTGCTGTGCGACTTTTTATGCCGCAACTAAAACTCATGGCAAATTTAGCACAACAAAAGGTAACTAAACAGGTTTACAATGGGAGAACGCAGCTATCTTTCACGTATAAAGGTTCATTATTATTAATACCAATCAGTAAAAGAAAAAAATTAATAACACTTAATTTTAGTTACGCGCGTTATCTTCCTGGGGATGAATGAGCCAAGCGCTTGAGTGTCTTTGTACAAAGTTCCTGCAACATGCCCTGACATCCATTCTGTGTGTTAGAATTTGGGGTCATTTTCCGCCATTTCATGTTTTAGGATTTAGAGTGATATTCCGCCGTTCCATGTTTTAGGATTTAGCGTCATTTTCCGCCGTTCCATGTTTTAGGATTTGGGTCATTTTCCGCCATTCCACCGTTTCACCGGTCCGACATTTAGGGTCACCCTCATTATTTGACAGTATTTTACCCGTGTATCACTAGTTGTCTCCTCGGAGCAGCGCACAGTCTCGCTGTGATTAGATAAACATTTTCTAAATATCACCAGAAAACCAAAATAATAATACTATTTTAACTCGGAAACGTGACAAAACATATTTTATCTCATGCTGTGTTCATTTTAAATAGTAGCCGGTATTCCGACACAGCATTATTACAATGAGTTACCTTGTCCAGTCTCGCAAAGCAGACGGAAATGTAAGTATCTTTTTCTCGACATCTCCCTGAATATCACTCTGTATAGTTTCTGTCGGCAAGAGTTTCATATAACCCCTTACATTAATTATGCATAGAGTGTTGCAAAGAAACCTAGATACTTAGTCTTTATAAAATAAATGCATAATTAATGTATGGGGTTATATGGAACTCCTTCCTTTCTATCTGCTCTAATGCTCAGGATATTTACAAACTTTACTTGGCCGCCATCCCAAGCCACGCCAAACATAATTTACCGTCTTCCTCTACTCCCTCAGGGAGGCTTTGAAACAACCTTACAAGTGCTCTCTTGTGCTGCTAGAACAATTGTTCACAATAAAAATGGATCTAACGCTCTTGTTTCGAGCAGAAAGGTTAAATTCTTTCTTAGAATATTGCTGAAAAGAACAAACACATTTAAAATCGCCCATCTTTACGAAATGTCTGCTGGTATGGCTATGCATGGAAAGCGTGGTAAATGTCGATGTCTCAGCGTGTCATGCAATCCTCTCAGCGCTTTACCAAAGTAATGCCGTCGGAAAACAAAAATAGCCAAAATAGTTTGAATTTGCATTTTCGATATACTTGATCATTACTTTGCCTTTAATTCCAACAAATAAGATCTTTTCTCACTTAAAAAGGCCTAGACATTTCGGTGCAATAAAAAAAAAAATAATGAAAGAAAATCGATCGGCCTTCCCATATAATTTTTAGATAAGATAAAAGTAGAATGAAACATGAAAATGGTTTTTCAAAATACTCCTAAAGATCTTGTCGAAGTTTTCCTTGCATTGTGGAGACCTATAAACAAACGGACTGTGTATTACGATACTGTGGCACGTGTCGATGACCCTCCTAGGCACGCCAGATTGCCGTATTTAAAGGGAAAATTCTTCATCTAAGATGCAAACATCACACACTCGTTTGGCTACAAAGGTAAGGCTTATAACTCAGAACTGTCATCCAGTCAGTAACGATCTCGTTTATCCGAGTCTCTTAAGGTGGCTGGAGTTAATCCTAACTTCGGCACGGTGACTGCGTTCTTTAGCGGTCTCACATGCGATTTCCCCATGGCGAAACTGCAATGTATCTTTCATTGCTCATTAATAAGGCGCAGCTATGACGCTGTTCCACAACCATGCTCTTGCGACACATCAGCAGAATGATGTAGCTCTGACCGCAGAACTCTACCGAATCCCTCTGGCTTGAAACATCATGCGATCCTAAATCCCTGTGAACACATAAGGCTTTTTCTCCACTTTCTCCAACGGAGACAGATTTACTCCGGGAGATTATTGTCCTAACCTAATCATAATCTACACAGCCCTTGGTGGATTTCTCTCCCTGGTAGGAGAAACTGGCTGTTAAATCCAAGCAGATCATATACGGTCACAATCGAGGACAATACCTCCATACGATTCGCTGGCTGTTTTCGCTCACTGTAAACGAAGTCAACCGTATCACGTTCCACGTTCTAATAGATTCTTAATGCTCTATCCAGGGGCAATTCCTAGGATTTCAAATCCAGATCCTTAAAGTGTGGAGGTCGTTCTTCCGCTAGCAATGCTGACAAGACATTACGATGGTTTGCGATTCATTTTGGCGGTTAAAAGCTTCCTCTTGTGAGTAATTCTAACTGCCTGCTGATGTCTGTCGCATCTTCTTCACTGGAAAAACATTTGAGTAGGTCGTCTACATAGCAGTCTTTCAATGCAGTATCGATGGCTTCTGGTGGAAAATCCTGCTGGTTGTCTTTGGCTGTCATTCTATGGGCGTATCTAACCACTCTCGGTGAGGACTTAGCTCCAAAGACGTGGACAAAAATGTGTCTTTGGCTCTCTTGAAATAACGCCATTCGGCCAACGCTAATAAAAAAAATGCCCCACGTTCCTGTGGTGCCACGAACACCTGGCGAAACATTCTCTTGATCTCCGCCATGATTGCAACGTCATCAATTCTAAATCAGAGGATTACTTCAAATAGGGCTCTGGTATTTTCTGGTCCCGCAATAATGAATTGTCCTGTGATGTTCCACCACTGGATGGAGCAATAACCTGCATAATCTACTATTCGCTCCGACGAAGGGCTAACGCTCGAAACGTCAGCTTTTGTAATCGTTACGATGGTCTATTTACCATTTCAACTTTGCTGATATATCCAAATTGTTTAATCTACTATTGGTTCCTCAGGCTTTCGGGGATGCTATACTGCGTGATAAGGGAAAGCTTGGTTACAAAGACAGGTGAGTGAGGTGAACAAGATGGCGGGCCCGGGTAGAGTTCCTACCACTTTTAATAATCTGAGCCCTCTTGTCACACTTATTCTGGTACTTAGCTCCATTCAAATCTCGAAGAAAACTTCAATAAGCACTGGATCAGTTTTCTACTGCGAATATTCGTGTACTTTGAGGAATATTTTCACTACGAAGGCTGCGGGTGTGAGAACGAGAACGAGGTATCTCGAAGCCATACTGAGCTACTACCCGAATAGCGACTCTTGCCTTTAACTGGCAAGAATTTCCATTAGTGGAGACGTTTAAAAAAATCCCGGACCTACAGTGGAAAGAAAGAGAAGTGGAGAGAAACCTACAGAAAGTGTGTGCACCGGCTGCGGCCAAACTATGAGAAAGAAACAAAATGGCGTGCTGTGCTCTGGTTATACTGGCCTATTCCACTTAAAGTGCACTGGCATGAATAGAAAGGAATTGTACAGCTACCGTAGGAACGGCACATGGCTTTGTTTTACCTACTGTATGCCTCAGTTTACAGAGAGCTTTTTTGAGAATTCAGTGAACAAAGAAGTACTCAGTGTTATGAGTGATGACAATTCGATACCTGACTCATTGGAATGGTTTTCAGGGAATAAAAGCAGCTACTATAAATCCAACATTAAAATCGCTCATCTGAATATTAACTCCATTCAAAACAAGCTCGATGAGGTTAAAGAAATGTTGAACCGGTATATGTTTGATATTCTATTTATTGGCAAAACTTAACTGGAAGGATCGTATTCCTCTAGTTTACTCTATCAGTCAGGATACCGGATTGTACGACGAGATCGGAAGAAAGGTGTAGGTGGATTAATGGCGTTCATACGGGAATACTTGTCTGCCTACAGGCGTCGATGTTTAGAGCTGTAGTCGGTCGAGGCAATATGTTCGGATTTTAGAAAGTGCCAGTTCATTGTCTGTGCATGCTACAGATCCGAGAGAGTCAACAAGCCTGTAGAATTTGTATCTTTGCTGAGTTCTGCAATCGAACTGATGTTTAAGTGCCGCCAAGAGATAATTTTAAAAGGAGATTATAATTTGGACATGCTTGGTAATGAAGATGAAGGAAGAAGGGAAAACAAGGCACTCAAGGATCTGTGCGACAGGTTTTGTTTATTCAGTCAAATTACCGAACGTACGAGAATTACGGAGAAAAGGCAATCATTGATAGATGTTATCTTGGCCAGTCATCCTGAACGTTTCGCCACCAGTGGCAACTTGCATCTTGGAGTTAGTTATCATGATTTAGTATTCGCAGTCAGGAAACCGAAAATTCCAAGACCAAACGCACGTGAGATTGAATATAGAAGCATGAAAAATTTGGATGTGAAGGAACTTCTAGAAGAACTAACGAGGGTCCCTTGGGACTCGGCGTATACTTTTGAAGATGTTGCTGACCTATGGGATCACTGGGCGAAGCTTTACTGCGAGGTGTTGAACAAACGCGCTCCTCTAAAAAAAAGTGGATCAGAGGTGACCAGCTGCCGTGGATCACTCCTGAATTACAACGTGAAATTTTTCGGCGAAATCGACTATTCAAGAAACACGCTAGAAATCCAACTGATTCTTCTTGGGAAGAATAACGTAAACAGAGAAACGAAGTTACTTTATTAAAAAGGAAAGGGATTAAGTCGTTTTGTGTCGATGCTTCCTTGAATAAAAAGCATCATGGAGAATTCTGGAGGAAAATGAAACCGCTTCTATCAAGTAAGGCGAAGACGAGGTCCAAGATCGCTTTGCTGGAGAACGAGCAATTGATTACGGACCCCAAGTGTGTTGCTGAGATATTTAATGATTATTTTTGTGACGCAGCTGCAAGTGACGGCGCTCAAATGAGTGTGGATGAATTTACAGATCACCCTAGTGTCAAGAGGATTGCTGAACATTTCGGACCTGCTAGCAATTTTGATTTTCAGCTGATAGAGGCGGAATATGTGAAGAACATACTGCTGAAGCTTAATCCAAGGAAAGCCGTAGGATGCTATAACATATCGTAAAGACTATTTCGTATTACAGCTCCGGCCATTGCACACCCACTGACATGTTTGATTAACTATCTTATAACAAGTTGCAGTTTTCCTATGGTTTGGAAGTGTAGCAATGTTTCCCCCATATATAAGAGGTCAGAAGAGACCGACAAGGCTAACTATCGGCCAGTTTCACTATTAACTGCTTTTTCCAAAGATTTTGAAAGAGTCATGTTTGATCAGATGTACGAGGCCTTTCGATGCAAGATGTCTCATATTTTATCTGGTTATTTAAGGGGACACTCTTGCTGTTCAGCTCTACTTGATGACTGAGGATTGGAGGGTGAGTCTCGATAGGCAATAAGGTGTCGTTGCAGTCGCGGTTGATCTTAACAAGGCTTTCGACTCAGCGTGTCATTCACTTCTTCTAGCTAAATTGACGACCTATGGTTTTTCAGGGAGGGCATTACAACTCATGACTGCATATTTCTGTGAGAGGAAACGTGTTAAACTTGGCAATACTTATTCTCAGTGGAGACCCGTTAGAACTGGGGTCCTTCAGGGGAGCCTTTTGGGTCCTCTGTTGTTTAACATATATATGAATGATCTAAATTATTTTATTGAAGGCACCTCATTGCGATTTTAAGCCGATGACACAATTGCTTACGCCTCAGATATATCTCCTATTGTTTTACAATGCATTATTAACTCAGATCTTCAAGTAGCGCATACACGGCTCCAACATAATTATTTGCAAATCAATGCAACAAAGACCCAAGCGATGGCCATTGGCCCAGTAAATTATAGACATAATATTAATCTACAAGATGATAATGTAGAGCTGACTGATATTCTGAAGATTCTTGGTGTCATTTAAGATAAAAGAATAACATTTAAGCCCTATATACAAGTACAACTTAAGAAGGCATGTGCTAAGGCAGCTGCCATGCGTAAGCCGCGTAAGTTTATACCACAAGATGTTATGATTCGCCTTTGAAAAGCATATGTACTACCCCACTTAGAGTATTGTACCCCACTCCTGCTAGGAATAAGTAATGGACTCAAAAACAAGTTAGAAGACACTAATTGCTACATCCTAAGGACTATCCTAGGGTATTCAAGCTCAGAGTTTTATGATTCTCTTCTTAATTTAGCTAAATTACAAAACTTAGAGACAGGGAGGCAATTCCAGTCATTAGTTATTTTATATAAATGTTTAACAGGACAGGGACCGGAATATCTTAGTAAGTTTTTTAATGTTTTAAATGTAAATTACAACCTAAGAGGGTCTGGCACACGCCTTAAGCTGCCATCGTTCAACTTAGAATACATGAACAAGTCATGGTCATATTTAACTACTAAGCTTTGGAATGGTTTGCCTACTAGAGTAAGGGAATGTCCCGACTTGGCTGCCTTTAGGCGCGCGTTGCATTCGTTTATGGCGAGGCTTTAACTCGATTTTTAACAACTTTCGCTTATTAATTAGATAGTACACACAAATTAGATAATATATAGCTTTTCAATGATTTTATCTTTTGATATTAGTTCTTATTAGCTCATTATTTGTAATTAGTTTAACGTTCATGTTTTAAACGAGCTATTAGCTCTTAGGTGATACGTGGGTAAATAAAGTATTATTATTATTATTATTATTATTATTATTATTATTATTATTATTATTATGACCTCGTCGTCCGGTATCTGTCTTGACGATTGTCGGGGATTTCTTACGGCACCGTACGCTGGTACACTTAACAATCTAGAGGACTGTATACTTTTCTATTTCTCCGGTTCTTACAATCCAATGATCTGACTACAATCACGTTCACGATCAGACGAACTAAGTAACAATCCTACGTTTTACTGACGTTTTCTGCCACACGAGGCAGTAATTTTCCAGGAATCCCGTGTAAGAGTTCACAATGATGTAACGGACCTAAATTAAGCTATTGTTACAAAATATCACGTTCTTTCTCCTTATTTCTCCTTATTTGGTTCAGTAAACACGCTACGGACTTCGGTCATGGATTGCGAAATATGGAGACTATTCTTATACGTTACAAAGTTCATCGAGACTATTCTACTTAATATTCAATTTCAATTGTAATAAACGAGTTTCTTTTCTGACAACGATCCCTCAGTTCAACGGCTGTATTTTTCAACAACGCTACAGTACTGGCGAAGGAATACGTGGTATTTCTGCGTCTTTCATTCTTACCATGTTAGTCGTCTTACCGTGGTCACTAAACTGTCTGGAAGATCAGGTACATCTTCTCAAAGTGGAGGTCGAATTTGATAGTATCCACTTACTACGGTTGCTGAAAGATCCATGATTTCTTCGGCTTTACAATCTTTAACCGACAAAATTTCTTCTTAAGTTCCATCGGTGTCGCCAAATTCTTCATTCAACATGCACTCTAAATGTGCATTAAGAACTTCACGCTCATGTTCACGTGCACTGGCTCATCTGCAATTTGTCTAATAGGCCCTGAGACGGTCCACTCATGAAAGGGGGTTCTGATGTTGGAGGGTTGACCCAATCCTCCTTCCCTCCTGTCTAACCGCAAGTCGATAATTTTTGAATGATCGCTGCCTATAGGGATTGTAACTCTTCTATCTCCTGTTTCAGGTAGACTGACGTAATCAAAATGAAGCCACTTCCTCGTTTCACATGACTAAGTTTGAAGTCGACCTCTAGTTGACCGATTCCGAGAACATCTTCGCGACGTAGAAAGGAATGACAAGGACGCATCAAAACCAGTTACTAGACACTTTAATCTGTCTAATCATTCTAAGCAACATATGGCAATCTGCGGTCTTTCCTTACATTTAGGTAGCTTGGAAAGCCACAAAACTGTTGAACAAAAGTTTATCTTCCAAATCGGCACTCTTAATCCCACAGGTGTCAGCGAACGCTTTTCATTCTAAGAATTTATTCGTGTTTTTCTCGTCGCCATGCCCCCACCAATAGCGTAGCTTCACTTTCTGCATATAAACCCACACATAACGGACAATTCCTCCATTCGCTCTAACGAAGGGCTAACGCTCGAAACGTCAGCTTTTGAACTCTTTTACGGTGGCCAATTTACAATTTCAACTCAGTTGATATTCTCAAATTACCTTGTCAGCCATAGGAAAGCTAAGCAAGGATACGGCTAGGTGTCAATTTAAAGGAATTTTGTAATCAATAAATTAAAAAGCCATCGGATATGCTTCTAACCTTTTAATTATAGAGTGTGTGACATAACACCAAATGTACTTTTTTGTGTGACTTATATATGGTACCAAAAAGAATGCTCGTACATCTACACGATCAAACTCCATTCAGTTTTCAAATAAGATTCCGTTTTACCACGGCAAAGTTGCGTCTGTCGATCAAAACGAATTCTCCCCAATAAACGTTTCCTTTATTTCTCATACGAACCGAGACCACATAAGAAAATTAGAAATCTAATAATACTCACTCTGTTAAGACGGTTTTCTCCGGTTACGACAAAAGCCTTTAACACTTAAAGCAAAGCAATAAATTTCATTATCAATCCAATCAATTTTGTTCAGATAGCAATGACTCGAAAGTTAAACAAAGCAATTAATATGAGAGCAAAACGCATGTGAACTAAAGGACATGTTACGGAGTCGATAATATCAGCATACGGACTACTTCAGTGGTGATTAACACCACACGGCTAATACATTAGCAAACTACAAAAAAAAATTACCAAATTTCAAATATCCTTGGGAGGATTCCCTACTAGATTTGCTACAAAAAATTCTACGGCGGAATGTTTTCACTATGACAGCTTGCAAATTTAAAAAGGGAGGATGGGCCGGTACTCATTTTTGTTTTTTGTTTTTTTATTGTTTGGATGTTACTTATCTCTTTCTATCCTGTTTTAATCTGTTAAGGAAATTGAAATAATATCTACCCAAATTCTCCTACTCTGAATCCAACTAAATTGATTAATTATTTGCATCTTTAAACAATTCATTTCATGAGTTATTATCGAAAACAAAGACCTCATTTGTTTCTTTAATATGGAAAGACCTTCAAATCATCGCTATCATCACGCATAGTTTAGTAACGAAAGGTGACATTAAGGTACCCTAACGGCGGGTACTAGACCATTTTCCCAATCTTTTGGCAGCGACCTTCTTTGCAACTTCCTCACCCGATCCTGCATCTTCTTCTCCAAGATCTTCAACCCTTGAGTATTTCTTCTTGTCATAAGCTCCCACATTAAGTAGCTCCTCATATGTCTGGGGTGGAAAGCAAGAAATAAGAGTTGTATACTTGCTGCACGGCACTATATTACTATGATGTTAAGCTGAAAAGTGCAGTTACTTCCACGGCGGACTGAGAATATCTGTGGTTCTAAGAAAGATTTATAAACTGGAAATGGTGAATTGCGCGTAAACGGCGTAACGAGCGTGAAAGCACCACTGACCAGGGGTCTAAATGGTCTTAATTGAGCCGTTTACAGCGCGTAGGGGAACGAAACCAATAACATCAAGCCTTGCTCCCGGAACTAAATGGTGTCAAAGTACTGAAAAATCCTAGAGGCTTCAAAATTCATAGAATGTTAGGAAGGATTCAATTCTTAAAACAAACCTCTTCACAAATGTATTTGTCCATTCTTTGTCGCAGGTTATCAAATGGAGGACGAAGTCAGGGTTAAAATTCCAGCGCCGTTTCATCATATCATGCCTGAAATTAAACAAAGATAGTCAATTCTCAACTATTTTTTTTTGGACTGTGAAAATAATTGCAAGAAGTTTTATCTACAGGAACTCTTTTAACGAAAATAATGCTTTAGGTTTGTTTTGGGTCATGGAACATATCTGCACTATTTCACTCGCTCTGATCTCGTCGAGGTACGTAGACACGCATTATCACAGCTGAATACCTTATGCTCTTAGTTCACACTTTTAAAAGAAAACAGCTTTTATATTCATCGTTTAATTATTCCATTGCAAAGAATTCTACCAGAAGAACGTTAATTGTGATGTGTTGAATTTTAGGCTACACATGGGAACACGTCGATATCGCACCAGAGAGGTGCAACTCACAGTTTTTTATCAACATGATCAGGCCTTGGCATCTGATATCCTTTTGTGACTTCTGCAACCACCCTGCCTTCTAACCATCCATCGTATGGAATTCCTCCTGTCAAGGCATAAGGACGTGTGCATGTGATATTACTGAATGTATCACTAATAAAGTTGTTGAAATTGTAGGTAGAGAGCTATAGTTTTAATAATTTATTACAATTGTAAACACCTAGAAGGTCAAATGATAAGAGTGCATATAAACATGTTCCAGGAAATTGCTGTGGCTGAGATCTACACGGCGAGTTCCTTTTCGACATCATTTTAAACAAGAAAGAAATCTGCACTTACATAGCTTGATGATTGCCCAAATCGAAATTCTCCTTGATCATGCATGTACATTTAAATAGCTTGATGATGCTCAAATAAAAGTTTTCCTGAGTCAGAGTAGTTTAAAGCTTCTTCGTTTTGGTTCGGTTTTGATGGTATTCTCTAACAAGTGAAATTTATGGAAGTCTTCTACTCCTTGTTTCATTTCATCAAGAGACTAACTACCGATAAATAGCTTGCTATATATTAAAATGAAAACAGAGTTAATGAGATTTGATTTTCAGATGTAAAAAGCAGATCTTTAGTGAACACGGGATAGTCCTAAAAGCGACAACTGTCTTACTTTTTGCCCGGAGGTTATACAATTCGACCGGAACTTATTATCAGGGTTCATTTTTGCAAGAGAAGTTAGACTGCTTGATTAGTCTTACAAGACTGGTACACTAGTCAATTAACTAAGGCAAGAGAATGTGACCCATCTATATTATTTTGTTTAAGGACATTTCCAGGAATGAAAGGCGTGGAAAAAGTAAAAACAAACCTTTATTATAAATATTCCTATTGAACTTAGTTTGGCTTACCAAGGGTAACTATCTCATACAGAACGATTCCATAGGACCTCCTGATGAACATGTCAGAAATGTTCCGCAGTTATTGCCGAGTGAATTTTGAATGTGAAGTAATAACAAAAGAGAAAATAAAACTGGGTGATCATTTTGTTCAGGTGATGGAATATTAGCAGCCATATTATAAATCACAAAACATACTTCCTTTCGCGAGACTGTCTACAAAAAACTTCAGTGAAATTATATACCCCGATGTTTAGCGTTTTACTTTGTCTTTTTCCCTTTTCTTAGGTAAATGTGAAATATGAAAGCCATGTCGGTGGTTGAGCTAAGTTAATTTCATGCTGAGAAAATGCTAGTGTTTACAGCTTGTTTCCAGAAAGCTCCACAGTAAAACAAGAACCACAACAACAACGAAAAGCATTTCCTACCTTTTTGGCATTTCCATGGCCGTATTTGAAGCTTTGATATGCCATGCCAAAGTCGGTCACTTTGCAAACATAGTTGTTATCGAGGAGAATGTTTCGGGCCGCAAGGTCACTATGGATGATCGATCTACCAGGAAACAAAGATCTATGACTTGAAAGCCTCTAAATTATTTGATTTCATGAGAAAACGGCGAGCATGTGCGAAGAGAAATGGGCAACTAGGCAGGCCATTATAGTTCTTTAAGGCTGCCAGGACTAAGTCGTTTATCTTCTTAAGAAAAATGGCAAAAGCTGTAATGAGGATGATCGTGATGATAATCACAGTAATAATAATTATGACAGAAAAATGAAATTTAGAAATGGTAAACCAACAGAAGACCGGTTGTGCTCAGTAAAACAATATGCTCTTTACAATACCTTCGATTCTTGTTACAAATGTCGAGGGACGTTCCGTTTATTCGCTTTGTTTTCTTAAAACTGGCATAATAGTTTGGCAGTTGCTTTTTTTTTTCTGTGCTTGTTAGCGCTGCGGAGTGTCCCACAACAGGTCAAAATCTAATATGGTTGGCGCATATCCGACCATTTTACTGTTGCATTTATTTTTCCTAGGGTAGTCAAAAGGTTCGGCTAAAATGAAGGTATTTTAGAAAGTGGTTTTGTTAAACAACGGCTAAAATTTGTCAGCATAACCGGCCTTATAAGTGTGACATCCGAAGTGACCTGCTCGCTGTAATAAAAGTACCATGGCCCAAAAAAGGTCTCACACTTTATGTAAGTGAAACGTACTTACGAATTTTGGTCAGAATCTGAGCTATTGAAAAACAGTTTAAAGCTCTGAGATTTTTCGGAGTTAGAATTGATTTATGACAACAATGAAGGACTTCACTTACCCCTCACGATCCGAGGAACACCATACCGGTAGCGATTTGTTTGGCAAACATCACAAGATCACAGTTGGTCAGTTCTTGAGCCCTTCCCTCACCAGGATAATACCGATCCCTCACTCCTCGACATTTTCTCAGGTAACCAAGTAGGTCAACGCATGGCATGTATTCCATGATGAGAATTGGGTGGACTTGAAGTGGCGTAAAAAAAAAGTCAAGGCTCATAACCTCGGTAATGAAGCTCATATGAAGAAGTCCTAAAGGATCCGTTCAATATTTGTGGTATTTTTAATAACTTATACATAAAAAATGCTATACACTTAGTACTTACTTTGAGTTGTAACGCATCCCATGAACTTTACAATGTTTGGCTGACTGTTTTCACCGATAAGTTTTCACAGCTCAATTTCTCTCATCAAATATTTCCTTCCTTCCTCTCCAGCAGTGGCTACAACAACAGGATATATTGATAGAGAGATAATCATTCTGATGAATGCATTTGTTTCAAGCTTGAGACTGGGAAATAGTTTATTAGGGTTTCAAACATCAAATCTTCCTTACACCATTTAGATGATTTTATAAGAAACCAGCACGTTACTTAACTCACCGACGAGTTCTCCCCAGACATTGCTTAGTCGATTAAGATCGGAACCAGCTTAGATTCAAATCCTAACAATGAACTCTTGGTTTTCTTTGGTTAGCATCTTTATGTAAATTTTTTTGTTGTTGCTTTTGTGTCGTATTTTGCCGCGAACGGTGTATACCAACAAAAATCAGAACTTTTAAATCAAAATTATTTTCGAAGGCGTAGAGAAAACCCACAATAAATATTTACTGTGATTAACCCAACATTTTGACCGAAAGCGAGAAAAAGTGAACGTTCTAAAAAGGTTTCAAATCTATGGCCTTGTGGCACCGTTCAGAGATGCACCGTTCGGAGATGGTGCCATCGCGCATGCGCGAGATCTTAGATGTCCCATATAGGAACCCAGGCGAAAGCCCTGCGTTGACCATCCGCAACATCGCAAATACTATCGAAAATCACCGTCCACTCAGTCTGTTAGAATGCCACCGTCAACCCGAGACAGTCAGCCACTGAAAAAACGGGAATGAGTCACTTTATATCGGAGGTACTTGCACTTTGAGAAACCATAGTTTAAGGGAAGAGTAAGCTCTAGTGGATCCAGTGGCGGATTTAGAGCTTGGGGGAGGATCCGGGAGACCACACTCCCCCCCCCTCCACCCCTGCAAAATTACCGGACACAAAAATGTTTGCAATGACAGAATCGCGAGACTGGCTGATTCTTTTCAATTAATTTGTTTGCCTCTTCTCCCGTTTCTTCCGTGTTTATCTGTGAGTGAAGAAGAGTGAGGAGGTGAGGAAGGGTATGTATTCACGCCGGGTCAGCTGTCGGCAATTTTTGGTCACGCTATGTCGCCAAAGATGGTGATATGGCCGTTGTCATAAGTTATGGCCCTGGAAACTATTTTGGAATGGTATATATAATGCTCGCGTTGCTGTTTGGGAAAGCGCGGGAGGAATTGAAAGCATTTTCCTGCAAACATACGAGGAGCAAGCTTTATTTTGATACCAAATTCAACGGCAAAAGTTAAAGATGCGAGTTTTCCTTCGTCTTCGCTTTTGCTTTATCATGGAGCCGTGAGGAACTGCTCTAAAAATGGCTAACTTCAGTTTCAAAAGGCTTTTTTCGTTCTTCTGAACATAACATCAAGTGTTGCAAAAATGGAAACTACAAACCTTCGGTTAGAAACGTATGTTTTTCGTTTTGGGGATTTCGTTTTACTTTTTCAGAAATATTGCCTTTTTATGAGTGGTTTGTGTCAGACTTGAGCACGAACAGACCGGTACTGAAATGATCAAGACCTACTTTTCGAACCTTCAACGCCAGTGATATGCCTCTCAGGCGAAAGCAATACAACCGCTTTGCTGTTGGGAAATACAACAAGGCAAGGAAAAGCTGGCAGGAGGAGTTCGCCAGAGAGAAAGACAGCCTTTCTCAGCTTTCGAAAGAGGTGAAAACACTCCAGCGGAAAGCTCAGAGACTGGATGATAAGGTAAAAACCGGGCCGTAATTGAGAATGACGGCCTTCTTCTGAAATGAAATTAATACCACTAGAATCCGTTCTCGCTACTGTATGATTTCCCTAACTTATTATAAAGGTAGTCGTTGAAATCCATCGTTGGCTATTTAGTCTATATGTTTCGCTGTTTAGTTCCTCATCAGCTCTTTTTTAAAACACATTGGCCTCACTTTTTAACACAGACCAATAAGAAACTCTTCCAAGACAAGCATAGTACGAATAGTGGTGCAGGTGAGGAGAAATCAGGTTTTGATCTGGTAAACACTGTTTCTTGCTTATTTTTGTTGTTGAAGCCCGAGCAAACCAAAATTACCAAATTTAAAAGGAAAATGCACAGTACTGCATGCAATTTAAGATTTGTAATATAATTAGCATATATCTACATGCATAAACACAGAATCTTTTAGCTCTGCAAGTTTTGACAATAATGTTTTTGAGACATTTTATTAACAGATTAAAGTTGTAAAACGTGGAGACTTTTAAGCTTAAGGAATATTTTCAGAAAAAAGGACTGACCGAGAGTCAACAAAAAGAAGTTCACACACCAGAAGGAGAAATAAAGATATGTTGTTATGTCATGTTTGTTTGAAAATAATAATTATAGGCGGGAACAAGAGAAGTCAGAGTTTTCTTTATGATACTGGATAATTCTCTTATTTTTATTCTGAGATGATAACTGAAGCATAATATTCAATCTTGAATATGTATATTGCAAGGATACTTTCTGGATTACAGTATTAGATGTGGCTATTGTCTCAAGTGTACAACACCATTCTATCTGAGAATTCAGAATTAGAAGCTATGAAAAAATAACAAGGCATATTCAGTAGTCTCATTTTTTTAAACAGTGACTTGTGTGTGTCCACCAACTGACACTGTCTCACCTAAGAGACTAAGTGCAAAACCAATGTTCTAGGTGATTATATATTATCTAACAGTAAGGTTACAAATTATATCATCAAGCAATGTAAAGAAGAACAGTTGGCAGAGTTTAATGTTCAAAAGATAATGTATTGCGTAGCATAGGTACTTACTATACATCTGGGGTAATGGGGTAAAGGAAATACCAAGCTGTGAGGTTAGCATCATCAATGAAGTCTAGTGATGCTAAGGGGGGGGGGGGGGTAAGACAGCTATCAAGTTTCTTGTCAAACTGCCCTATACAAAAACCTCCTACTTACAATTCTCTTGTAAATGAAATTAAGAGGATTGATGTGGGAAAGGTCTCTTCCATTTAAAGAAGAAGAATTCTCTACAGACATTGATGATGAGAATATTAATGGGTGCTTTAGAGACTTAATAGAGTATTTGCCCCGACTAGCAAAATTTTATTTGAACATGTAGGGGAAACGCAAAGGTGCATTAAAATGGTTTGGAGAAAATGATCTTCTGAACTTTCGGGCAATACAAAAATGATCTATCTGGTTTTCGGTGATGTAATCGGGGGAGCGCAGCGTGGCTTTGTGGATCCTTCTGTGAGGGAAGATACTCCCACCAATCACCGGGTCGTTGTTGGCGCAAAGGTCTGCAAATAGCTCGCCATTTTCATTCATCTCTCCTAATCCGTGATTTCCCATAACAAGTTCATACCCCTTATTATCCCTTCTATCTTGGCGTTGAGATCTCCCATGAGAATGGTAACTTCCTCTCCTCCCTGCCATGCGATGAGACTCTGCAATGCGTTATAAAACTCCTCCTTGGCTGATTCATCGGCTTCATTGGTTGGTGCGTAGCATTGGATAATTCTAGCATTAATTCTGCCATGCGATGTCTTGAAAAGGGCAGTGATAAGTCAAGAGTCGATCGGTTCCCAGCTAATAAGTGTCCTGATGGCTTGCTTGGAGATTATGAGAGCAACTCCTTGTGTGTGGGGTGCACTTGGATCTTCATGGCCTGAGTAGAGCACTGTCTCTCCTGTGCTGAGTTTGCACTTACCAGCTTGTATCCAGCGGACGTCACTGAGACCGAGGATCTCCAGGTTGTAATTCCTCATTTCCTCTGCAATGGATGATGTTTTTCCGGTTTGGTACATGGACCTGACATTCCACGTACCGATTCTGATGGTGTGTCTTGGAGAAAGAAGGCTAGTCAGCCGCCGAGGGTTCTTCTGGCTTTTCCTCTGCCGCGTCATTCTCCCGGAAGGGCCTTCTCCTGCCAAGATGTCTGTAAACGTGTTTCTGTTTGTCGATGTTTCTGTAATCGTAGCATATCCACTTGGCAGGTGATTGGCCTACCAAGCTTCACCAGTGCCCTGTTAGCCGGCATTACCCGTTTCCACCTCCCACGACGAGGACGTAGGGTTGGACTTGTAGGAGGCGATGATGATAAATGCGATAATAAAATATTGACAAACATTCTTATAAAGTAAATAATAATAACCTATAAATGGATAGACATCATGATCTTTTAATGTTTTCAAAGACCACGGCTTATCGGCCTTCAAAATATTGTTATCTCTGTTAATCAATTTAAGTATATACACCCACTGTTTATTTCTGTTTCAGAATTGCAGTGTCTCCGATTATTTTTTTTATTATTATAATTATTATTATTATTGTCATTATTATCATTATTATTTTATTTTTCGTTTTATGTATTTTTCAAAGCAAAATGCTTCCTTGGTTTTTTTGTCATTATTTTTTTGACTTTTCAAGACGAAAATCGCGTGAATGTTCAAATATAAGCTGTTAGTTGACTAACTCTAAGCAAAGATGATGGGCAAACAAGCGTGGGGTGAAGGTAAACCCTTTAACTCCCAAGGTCTGATTGTTAACTCTCTCTCCTCTAAGTGCTGCATACAGGGGTGGGGTGAGGGGAAGGTAAACCCTTTAGCTCCGAAGGTCTGATTGTTAACTCTCCCCTCTAAGGTGGGGTGGGGGAAGGTAAACCCTTTATTTCCGAAGGTCTGATTGTTAACTCTCTCCTCTAAGTGCTACATATTTCTTTGTTAAGTAGATACAATAGTTTGATATTAGATTGAGATAACAACTTCGAGTTTCTACGTGATAAGTTTGAGTATTCTCATTACCTGTTTCCTGGATAATGTATGCATATTGTAGGGAGAATTTACGTAGTAATTACTTCTGGGGGTTAAAAGTTAACCATTCTGTTTTCCCCTTGGTTAAAGTTTTTAAAAGGAATAAGTACATTAAAAGCAATAATAATAACAACAGTTCGTGGTTGGTATGACACGGCGTTTCGTCTTCACAAAGACTCTCTTCAAATAATTTCCGAAATTCAAAGCGTCGCGCACAGAGTCTCGTTTGCAAACATTTGTTGATACCTTGAACTTTGTAAAAATGACTGTACTCTTATGAAGTAAAGACCAAATGACAGATATAAAGAGCAAATTAAATAAAAGTTCCGTTTATTTAATGGTAAACACCACAGCGTACACTATTGAGTTATGGATGAAGGCGGGAGGTTGCTAAGTAGGAAAGAGGCGTAAGAGATGCGCGAGGCGATAGCGGAGAGCGACTGTAGCTTCTTGAGTGCTTAGCAGACTTCCTAATCTTCCACAGTACCTGTCGCGGGCCCTAGAGGGCGTCCAGAAACGCACACTTTCCATAGCTTTTCCGAACCTTGCATATGTAGCTGCGCTAGCTGCGTCTCGGATCGCCACGCCTGCGGATAAGCGCGAAGAAGCTTGCAAGAAGCTTATACGTACCCTGACACCGTCAAGCCCTGTTTTCAATTTTTTCAAAAGCCGCCTCGCTCAACCAAGTAATAAATACAATCTCAGGTCCTCTTCTACTAGTTATGTGAAAAGCAGAAAAACTGACCGTTTTGGAAAGTTTGAAATGAACAAGTTTGCCACTTATTTAAAGCAAAATGTATAAAAACCCATTCTTGATTATTGTATTTTGTAAGCTTACTTCTATGTATACAATTTGCTGACTATACCTGTAATTCAGATTCTCTGCAAGGGGTATAAATAAACAAACAAACAAACTGAGGCGTTTACCTTTTTTTTCAATATAACATTGATACATTGTAGCAAAATAGTTTTCTTTTATTTAACGTATCTTACGTGACCAGAAAAAACAAGCGCGTGTGGAAAAATAGTCTTTGCATTTGCTCATGTCAGCAGTGTACACCCATGGGCAAATGTTGGACGCTGAATTGACCAAATAGAGTGCGCACTTTACTTTAATTATGTTATAATTAAGAATTGTTTCATGCTTAGCGTGCGTCTATCGAGTTATGGATGCACGCGGGGAGTTTTGAGAGCACTCAAGAAGCGTAAGAGTTGCTTGAGGCGCAGCCGAGAGCAACTCTAGCTTCTTGAGGGCCCTCCAAACTTCCCAAGTGCATCTATAACTCGATATACGCACAGCTAAAAGTATGAAACAATTCTTTTATAACATACGAAAACAATTTGGGCGCTGAATGACGCTTTTGTAATGTTTTTTCAAATGAAAGTTGCTCGAAAATGTTGGCGTCTCCGATTGTTTTGTTGGTTTTCTAGTTAAATAGTTTTCGGTAGAGTTAACAAATGTAACCAAAAAAACGCCATTAACAAAGACGTTTACATTTAAAAGTCGCCACAGACCCATTTTGTAGTCTTTTTTGTTCTTGCTGAATGTCTTTCAGCTAAAATCTTCTCCAGCTCCTATTCCGATAAATTTGTGTTTCGTATTCTTAGTGCCTGTTGGCTTGACTACTTTCGGGAAGGTCGAAAGTCAAATAAAAGTTTGGTTGGTCTTCTATTTATAAACATCACTTTCCAAAACTTTAACTTAAGGAACTCACACGATGGAAATTTTGCAGCTATTTTGAAACTGCACACGTCATTTTATTGAGCACGGCCGTGCGTACATAAGGATTTTGTTCATGTTGACGCAATAGGAATTAGATAGGACTAGCGCGCGCGCTATGTTATAATTAACAATTATTCCACGAGCGCGCGTTAGATATGGGATGATAGATAGCCAACGAGGCGCATAGCGCTGAGTTGGCTATAATCACCTCATATCCAACAAGCGCGAGTGGAATAATTCCTTTATTAAAAAAAAACGCCCCCAAGATATTGGACAAATCTTCTCGACTTTATTTTGTAAGAAGAAACCGGATGTTACAATTTACAGATATTAGATTATGGTATATTGGCTCATATACCATAGTGGCTAAGCCAATAAAAATTCTTAAATTGCATTATCCAATGATCCAGTTTTTAATAATTAACAATTATTCCATGAGCGCGCATTGGATAGGAGATGATAGATAGCCAACGAGGCGCGTAGCGCCTCGTTGGCTACAATCATCTCGTATCCAACAAGCGCGAGTGGAATAATTGTTTTGTTAAAAAAAGGCCCCCCAAGATGTTAGACAAATCTTCTCGACTTTATTTTGTAAGAAGAAACCTGATGTTACAATGTACATATATTAGAATATGGTATATTGGCTCATATACCATAATGGCTAAGCCAATAAAAAGTCTTGAATTGCATTATCCAATGATCTAGTTTTTAATAATAATCTTTATGTAGCTATGTTTGTAATGTTCCGTTGCTGTCAATGCTGTGCAGTCAGTTCTGCGCGTTGCAATTAAAACGGCAAAGGCATAACCAATTTGTTGCTTTGGTATGTAGGTCATGTTGTGGTTATGTCCCTAGTATAGATGTATACGAACCTTCAAATGGAAAACAGTAATTGAAGTTTTGAAATAAAACGTTGAACCAAGAGAAGGGATGACTTTTATTCCTGGGCCACTCATCATTAGGTATCACAATCTAACTGATATGAATTGAAAAGAAATACTAATAATGTGCGAATCGACTTTACAAATCCTCCGATATTTGGACAATTGGCTATTTGTGTTTGTAATAGGGCTATTTGCCGACCAATCTGGGAACAATTGGTTCAAAAAAAAAAGTTCTTAAGACAGGCTCAATTGGACGAGGCTGTAAGCCAACTCCAATTTGCTTGTCTGAGGAGTTTTTTGAAAATTGTACGGCATGTGGTCCTCTTACTCACTGATCGTATAGCCAGTCTGTTGTAATTGGGCATTGCTCAGTCATGCTTAAACTCTTTAATTTTTAAAACTGTACAATTAAAGATTAAAATTTGAATTTGAATAAAATTGATCAACGATTATCTATAAAAACTTGCGACAAAACGTTGCTTGATAACATTGTAAAATTTAATAAACCATAAAAACCTATAGAAAGCTAAAATCGGCGACGTTTCGACGTTGACATAACGTCATTATCAAGTCAAGAATGTATAAAAATAAATTCTATGAATACTAAAAACGAACAATAAGAAAAAATAATTTGCGGGTTAAACAAAAAGTTTAGCACGTATGGAGTCCGTTTGCACGTTAAGATTAGGTTTGAATTTCTTAATATAAAGCATTTCAAACACTTAACAATCAAATTTGCTTTGACACTTTCTTAGAATCTTAAAATGAGTATCATTCAAACGATCCCTCCTACCATGCGCTTCATGCAAATGCTTGCCAATTGCCGAATTTTTGTGTTCAGCGACACGTTGAAAAAGGTGTCGGGCCGTATAGCCGACATAATCTGCATCGCACAGATTACATACAAAATGATAAACAACGCATCGCTGATTAACAATTGATGGCTTGGGCTCTTTAGGTTTTAGGTCTTGTTCTAATTTCTTGCTTACAAAAACTGGCTGCAAAACGAGGCGAATCTTATTATTGAGATCACACAGCTGTCTCCGAACAGAATTAGCTGAAACCTGATCTTTGAATGGTACATTAATTCTGACTATGTTGTTCTCGTCAGCATTTCTCTCTGCTGTGCCTACAGAAGGTTTACGAGAAAAATAATTGGAAATAACAGAATTTATAAGACTACAGGAGTAATCAAGACGGCTAAAAAGGCGGCGCAATTTGGCGTATTCTTCATTAAAAGCCTCCATTGTGCAGGATAGCTCATAAGCGTGATGTAACATTGTCTTTAATAAAGAGTCTTTATAGCGTTTGTCAGTATGACTGTGGAAATGCAAAAGCAAGCCAATATTAGTTGGCTTTCTATAGACTTGAGTTTCAAGTCTTGTTCCATTCGTGGTGATATCAACGCCGATGAAAGGAATCCTATAATCAACAGGAAGCTCCATCGTGAGCATTAAACTATGATGTAAGCCATTCAGGATAGTTAGAAACTTAGTGGCAGCATCAGTATTTGACATTCTTACAAGGGTATCATCAAGGTATCTTCTGTACAAATGAGGCATCAAGCCATCACATGTGGGCTTCTCTTCGAGGTGGCACATGAAGACGTTCGCCATTAGGGCGCCAAGGGGGGAGCCCATAGCTACTCCATCCATTTGCTCATACAACTGACCATCAAACGGAAAAAGTTGATTGGTTGTGGCAATTTTTAGCAACTTATATTATTATTATTATTACTTACTGTTACTATCATTATTATTATGCAGTATACACGTTTATTATTATTATCATTATTATTATTATTATTATTATTATTATTATCCAGACTCCAGATGAAGCAGATAACAATGCTGCAAAGTCCCAGGAAATGGCTAAGAAATGTGAGGCCCTGAAAGCATCTCAATTAAGGGTAAAGAACATGTTAACACCGAACTCGCTTAAAGTGAAAGAACAAGCATCAGAAAGAGGTGCTTCCAGTTGGCTCACTGTCATCCCATTAAACGACCCAGGATACGATCTCAATAAAGAAGAATTTAGGGATGCCCTTAAGCTCAGATATAATTGGGAATTCTCTGACATCCCAAAGCGGTGCGTCTGTGGTGACATCTTTGACGTGGACCATGCGATGACCGGCAGAAATGGCGAATTTGTGATACTACGCCACAATGAGATCAGAGACCTGGAGGCGGAACTTCTTAGCACCGTATGTAAAGATGTGGAAATCGAGCCTCCCCTGCAGCAGATTACGGGAGAAGTTTTGAATAATGGGACCAATCCTTCCCAAGATGCTCGTTTTGATATTCTAGCGAGAGGTTTTTAGGAGCCACAAAAGTCTCCAACCTTTGATTTCCGGGTAATCCACCCTTACGCTGACTCTTATCGTGAGAAGACATCTGAGCAAGTCTTTAAACAGCACGAAAACGAGAAGACACGAAAGTATGCCAGTAGAGTATTGGAAATAGAGCAAGGATCCTTCACGCCCCTGATCTTTAGTACCACCGGAGGATGGGCAATGAATGCAAAATTTACCATAAACGCTTAGCTAAACTCATATCCATTAAGAAATGTGAAACATATTGTACCACTATGTCCTGGATTAGAGCCAAAATCTCTTTTGCGCTCTTACGATGCGCCCTCTTATGCTTAAGAGGTACAAGAAAGAAGAGAACAACAGTTGAGACATTCGATGCAAATTTTTTAATTGACAATGCTATGGCAAATATAGGCTAGACATTCTTAAAATTTGTTTTCACAGTTTTTTAGGGTAAGAGTATCATTTCCCTATATTTTTTTTAATGTAATTTACTCTTTTAAGGGTAACTTCGATGCACGTTGTTTTGAAACTCTTGTAATACGAACTAGTAGTTACCTTCGCGATTTTTATATGTAGGTCGTTTTTGTTATAAAATTTAGTTTGGACCTGATAAGAGTCGGATCCTAGAGAACCGAAAAAAAAAATATTATTATTACTATTATGTAGGAGATATGACAATGTATACTCTTCCATTTTCTTTCTAAAACAGGTATCTGTTTCAAGGAAATTTCCGTCTTGTATTTCATGTTAAAAAAGTTGTTAAAAGGTGTGGTAACTGACGTTATAAACTAAGCTAGTAACCAGGAACATTCGAGCACTGCAAGTTGTGTGATGTGGCGTTTGTGATAATTCGTATAGTGTATATGTAATGAGATTTTTCCTAATATAAGAGCCTGCAATCCTCGTGATCGTAGTTTTTGCCGCCATGTTTTTTAGTATGAGATTTGGTGATTAAAGCCTAATTCTTCTGGCAAAAGTCTTCTTTAGTCTACAACAAAAGGGTTGACATTGTGTATTATCATCAGTATATAATAAATGTTGAATCGCATAAAATATACAATGTGAAGGTGTAGTCTGATCGTCCGGGTGAGTGTAGTCCTGAGAAGGACTGTTGTCAGTGGTAGTGACTGACGTTTCGACAACCTGTGCGGAAGTCATCATCAGAGTCAAGTGAATGATTGTTGTCAGTAGAATGTTCTTATTCCAGTTCGTGTGAAATGATCGGTTGGTTTTGCCGTGATGTTATTGGCTGTAAGACTCAAGTGACGTAAGTCGGTCGTGATTGGTGTGTTTCGATCTGTCGGTAAAGTTAAGTTGTTCTTTTTCGGTCGTTTGTGATGTTTATGTCGTGAATGAGTCGTTTGTATGAAGCGGGTAGTTGTTGACATCTGTTTAGGGGAGTCTGTTCTAAGTTAGTAAACCAGCTTTCCAGAGTCAGTCGTTGAAAATAGTCAGTGCTGTAGGTTAGGCATTGCGCAGAGTCCCAGTCAATGTTGTGGTTGGTAAGTCGATGGTGTTCAGCAATGTGATTGCTGACGTCACCTTTCCTCGTCGCCCGTCTGTGTTCAGTCAGTCTTGTTGTGAGGTTTCTGCCAGTCTCACCGATGTAGGAGGCTTGGCAGTCGGAACAATTGATCTTATAAATCGTTCCCTGTCTGTTCCTCGGTTCGTCTTTGTCTTTAACGTTGGTTAGTAACTGACGTAGTGTGGTGATGGGTTTGTGGGCGACGCGGATATTGAAGGGTAGTAAGATGCGCGAGATGTTTTCAGACATGCCTTTTTATGTACGGTATGGTTGCTGTAGTCGTAGGGGTTGCGGTGTCGTTTGTTTCGGTAGTGGTAGTGGGTCGGTGAGTGTTTCGTCGGATGAAGTCGTTGTTGTAGTTGTTCTTCGCAAAAACACGGTGAAGGTATTTGTTCTCGTCGGATAAGCTGTCTGTCGAGTCGCATACCAATTGTGCGTGTCGTGTTAGAGTTCTTATAGTTGTGGCTTTGTGTGATGTAGGGTTGTAGGATGACTTGTCTAGTGATCTGTCGGTGTGTGTCGGTTTCCTGTAAACTGTCGTCCGTAATGAGTTGTCGTTGTGGCTTACCAGGCAGTCTAGAAAAGGAAGTTTGCCATTTTCTTCGACTTCTCTGGTAAACTGTATGTCACTGTTTTGTTCATTATGGTGACGGTGGAATGCGTCAATTTCGTTGTGTCGAACGGCGGTGAAGGTGTCGTCAACGTAACGTAACCAAAGCGGTATCGTTTGTCGGCAAGTCGAAAGGGCGCGTTCCTCGATGTTCTGCATCACAATTTCTGCTATAACAACAGAAACTGGAGACCCCATGGCAGTGCCGTGTAACTGTTTGTAGTGTTTACCGTTGAACTGAAAGTAAGTAGACGTTAGGCAAATGTTTAGCAAGTCCATAATGTCGTCTTTCGGTAGCGGTAGTGGGTCGGTAGATTGTCGGATTGCAGTCTCAGTGCATTGTAATGCCAATTGAAGTGGAATACTTGTGAACAGTGATTTCACATCAAATGACACTAGTTTGTAGTCGTCAGGTATCTGAACAGTCTTGGTAGCGTTAATGAAGTCTTCAGTGGATTGTAGTTTATGTCTGGATTTGTCGGTTAGCGGTTGTAGTATTGTCGTCAGGTACTTGGATAGTTGGTATATGGGAGAGCCACAGAAAGAAACAATAGGTCGCATCGGGAAACCAGGTTTGTGTAGTTTTGGCAAACCGTAGAGTTTCAAAGACAAAGACGAACCGAGGAACAGACAGGGAACGATTTATAAGATCAATTGTTCCGACTGCCAAGCCTCCTACATCGGTGAGACTGGCAGAAACCTCACAACAAGACTGACTGAACACAGACGGGCGACGAGGAAATGTGATGTCAGCAATCACATTGCTGAACACCATCGACTTACCAACCACAACATTGACTGGGACTCTGCGCAATGCCTAACCTACAGCACTGACTATTTTCAACGACTGACTCTGGAAAGCTGGTTTACTAACTTAGAACAGACTCCCCTAAACAGATGTCAACAACTACCCGCTCCATACAACGACTCATTCACGACATAAACATCACAAACGACCGAAAAAGAACGACTTAACTTTACCGACAGATCGAAACACACCAATCACGACCGACTTACGTCACTTGAGTCTTACAGCCAATAACATCACGGCAAAACCAACCGATCATTTCACACGAACTGGAATAAGAACATTCTACTGACAACAATCATTCACTTGACTCCGATGATGACTTCCGCACTGGTTGTCGAAACGTCAGTCACTACCACCGACAACAGTCCTTCTCAGGACCACACTAACCCGGACGATCAGACTACACCTTCACATGTTACCCCCGGGTTCAAACCATTTACTTCAAAATATACAATAACAGATCATCAAGATAAAGCGATAGAAAGGTATTCTGGAGAAAGGCTCAGCTCTAGCCACTTACTTAAACTTTTAGCAGCATAAATAACATTATCAAAAGTCAACTAAACCTAACTAAAGCTAAACTTTGTTCACTTAACTTACCCAGAGTAAAAGAATGACATAATTGGGCCACTTCTCCAGCATAAGCCCATTAATTTGTACTAGCTACTTCCACCATGCTATTCGACCAACTGAAAACATTTGAAATCTGTAGCTCGACGAACCTACTAAAGACGTAAATATCTATTTAGCTTGAGACTTTGATAGTCTTTTTTTACATTTCATCCTCGTTAGGTAGATGATCAACATACATGAACCACTTCTAAGCCAAGAAAAGCCTTTTACAGCAAACATGGCCGCTAGAAATATTTCATCACGTGACTTAAGTTTTGTACCGTGACCGAAGTGCATGTGTGAACAACACGCACGCGAGCCTGCTGAAAAGTGTACAGAGAAATAATTGATTTATCTGTGCAAAAAGAAAATTATAATAAAGTTGTAAAAGAATTTACTCTGAAAGTTTAACTGTGTGACCGCACGGTTAGAATAAATTTACCAGAAAGGCACGGTTAGTATTGAGAACATTCAAACGCTTGTTCCCGAGACGTCGAAAGGTCTGAGACTGCAGAGATGAAATCAGAAGGAAAAGCTGCCTTGGTACTTGGAATATCTCCCTTAGGCCAACTTCCGCAAAAGGAATCATCCGAATGGGGTCAGACAATGATAAAAAGTGGTTATGTCAACTAACAACAATAAAGACTAATCAGCTTAATATACCACCCATCTAATTAAGGCAATGGAATAGACAGATTGATTGCTAAAGAGCAGTCAGTCAGTAGCTGTGTATAAAAAAAGTGATATAAAAATAAGTGGGTTAATATTGCATTAGAAATATGCTACGTCTGCTTGGAAAGCGAGGATAAGCTGGGATAGAGAAATACACAAATAAGAACGAGCACGGCGCAACTGGATTTTCTTAATTCTTACCCTTTGATGCTAAATGTCATCTTAGTTTATGGTCTCCTTCAAATCTACAATTAGATTTGCTCACACTAATATTCTTCTACTTTTGTCTCTTTTGTTCTTTAAGACTTTTTCTGCGTGTTTGGCTTTCTCTCCCGGAAAGTTTTCTACTCCGAACTGGCAATTTTGTAGCAATGGAGTAAACAAAACGGGTTTAGCTTACATAAGTTTAATGAAGCATTTACAGAGTCTTTTACAACAAGTTAATTATCTTTAGTAGGGTCAATATTGATGGTGGCTTAAGAGATATCAATATCTATTTATTTGTCCTCCATAACGGTCACTTTGAGTTCTTAACAATAACTTTGCATTGAGACGAACAAACCAATAGCATTTTTCTTCTGTACATTGCACTTACGAAAATTAGGATATATTACTTATATTTAGAAAACACACAACTTCATTGAGCATGTCTGAGTTGGTTAGTCATAAAAATTATCTAAACAGCGATGCCTTTTTTTGATATCCTTTTGTCTCTCTCACTCTACAGTCGATAACAGAAAAAGCACCCGCGGGTGCAACAAGTGAATAAACGCTAAACTAAAAAGTGTTAAAGTGAAGTAAATAAGCAAGTTTTCTTTCAAGGAAACTTTAACTTACCCTCCATTTACAAACTATAAAAATGATTATCATTACTAACAAAGCATTATAATTGTAAGATGCACATTACATCTTAAAATAAAGAGCTACAAAAAGGTAACCCTGAGGTTCTCAAAGTCTAGGCCACAAACTATTACTGAGTAATATACGACTACAACATTGGAGATTCAGCAATTCTGGTATCATGTCTCAGTCCTGCACAAGAGGAGTTGCTTCGGATGACTCCTCGTCCTCTTCATTTCCGGTTTGGTCTGTATCAACGGCCGTTAGTTGATAACCATTACTCTCTTGCACACCAACCTCTTCATCACAAAGGTCTACAGCATCACCTTTGTCCTCCATATGTTTTCCAATATCGTCTTGTTCATCCTCTGTGTTCTCAAGTTGGCAAGTCTTAGGTTCTTTACCTCCTGTCATCTTTACAGACTGTACTGCTGCAGCATCTTGATTATCAGCATTGGTTTCAGGTTTCCCTGTTCCACCTTCTTCGACATCTGGAGGAGAAGCGGAATCAACATGGCCTTCTTCCTCAATCAGGGGAGGGTATTCGAAAGAATCGACATCTTCTTTCTCGATTACGGGAGGGAATTGTGAGGCATCAGGTTTGTTCACTTCAGTGGCAAGGGGATGTGCTTCAGAGTCGGGATCTTCTTTTTCAATCACAGGAGGGCATACTGTGGCTTCCAAGCCTTCTTCCCCAATCATGGGGGAGCATGCTGAGTTGCTGGAATCTTCCTCCTCAATCATGAGAGAGCATGTTGAACAATCAGGATTTTCCTCGTAAGTCACAAAGAGGCATGCCAGAGTACGTCGACCGTTATCATCCATCACCGAAGAAGATGGCAAAGGATCGATATCTTCTTCCTCAATCACAAGAGGGCACTCAGGATCGTCAATAGCTTTTTCCTCAAGCCCAAGAGGGCACTCGGAGTCCCCAAAATCTTCCTCCTCGTTCTCGCTGAGGTATGGTAAAGTATCACTCTCGTTAAGGTACGCTGAGACATCAATATCTTTTTCATCACTCTGAAAAGAATGTGCTGCCCCACCTTCTTCTCCTACTTTGATTCCCAGAGGGAAAGCTCTAGCACTATATTCTATTGCAGCCACAAACGGATGCGCAGTAGCGCCGTGTTCACTCCCTTTACGGTCGGGATCTGCTGCAGCCGCTCCTTTGTCTGCTACGTTAACTCTGAAGGGGAAAGCTGTTACACTGCCGTCTATTGCAACCACAAAAGGATGCACCGTAGCACCGTGTTTACCCACTTCCCGGTCGGGATTTGCTGCAGCTGCTCCTTCGTCTCCTACGCTAATTCTGAGAGGGAAAGCTGTAGCGCCATCGTCTATTTCAACCACAAAAGGATGTGCAGTAGCACCGTGTTCACCCACCTCACGGTTGGGATTTGCTGCACCTGCTCGTTGCTCATCCGGTCCTGTATCTTCTTGATTTCCATCAGCTCCACGATCATCAATAAACTTGTACTTATCGTGATCATACTTGTCCATGTCCACGATATCCACATATGTCTGTGATAAAGATTAGAAGGTTATCAGGAATTACTTAGTTAGTTAATGAAGTCAACCATGGAGCCAGGAACAATCCAAAAACGAATCATTTAATAGATAATGAGAATTGCAAAGACAGGAACTGATTTACGTGCATAAATCGATAAAGAAACAAAAGCAGGTAAGGTCGACCTCCCCGTCCAAATTTCCTAAAGTATCTCTTCAATAGGTGTTCCATACTCGCCATCAATTAACAAATAAGGAAGCCTTGACTATGCTCTGGTCTTTTGTAAAGAAAGCGGCCCGAGAAATCTAGGAGAAAACGCGAGACGTAGTCGAGTGTTGTTTCTAGCTAATTCTTTAAAATTTGCTTTATAATGAAGTCTCCGACAAATTCCCAACCTATTACCTACTATTTTCAAAACAAACTCTAATTTTCGAACCAAATTAAAGTGTTGTTGCTATGTTCTATACTCCCACTAAACGTGTTACAATGAGCCAATCGGATTCTGTGCGGGAATGATTCAAGTAATTCGATTGGTTAAATAAGACTTCAGCCATCAAAAATGTCAAATCATCACAGTTCCCAATCTGTAAGAGTTCACAAACTTAAAACGTTCAGCAATTCGAATCTAAAAACATTTTCTATTCTTGATACAGAATCTGAAAGTGAAAGGCACTGTGAAATCAGCCCGAATCGTGTCTCATAAAAACATGCAAGTTTTTTGAAATAGCAATTAGCAAACAAACTGCCCGAGGCGTATGTTTTATGAATGAAGGACTGCCAAATTCTTAGGAACTCGAAGATCGCTCGGGATGACAGCGTTGTAACATACGGCTGTTGCAACTCATGTAGCCTTCCACTCAACGTATTGGAAAGGACATTAGAGTGAGCCCTTAGCTGTTCTCTCTGAGATTTCTGAGGGATGCCTCACTACGATGACCCGAAATCAACAGTTTCTTCGCACCATCATGATTTGTATGAATTTCAACAATTATGCTAGTTTGATTATATTTTCAAGTTTCATTATTTCTTTTTGTTCTGTTATGTTTATTAAAACGAAAATATATAAACTATACAAGTGTTGCCTGTCTTTCCGTTTTATTACCGTATAAAGGTTCACAACCTGACTCAGCGCGAAAACATTCAAGCTGTCCTTTTCGTTTTCTTTTTGACAATTTTTGTCTCCTATCAAGTACTGATAACGTTAATTACAGCGCTTGGCTTGTTTACAAACCCTTGTTTGGTTCTTCTGTAGCTACCTGCCGGGTTATTTGTTCCGAAACTTCGCTTTCAATTAACGAAAAATAAATAAAAATAAATAAAAAGGTCTTTATTGTTTTTAAGTAGAGAGAAGTCTGGGAAAGGGTCGAAGTACAAATCGAACGATGGCGGACAGCTTTAGCTCAGCTCCGTGTTTAGTAATGTAACAGAATACGCTCTTTCAGCCATTGACAGAGCGCGTTATATCCAAGCTTTATTATAATATAATGAATGTTGATGAAATGACTTGTGATCTTAATACACTGTCCTGTACCTCGTGAAAAAATACAAATGATTTCGGAAAGGAGAAAAACTAGTCAAACATGCAAACACAAGACAACAAAGAGAAACAAATACCAAAATGCACAACGCAAAAAACCCAGAACCGACGACGTATTTTCTGAATAAGATTCTGTATGGCAAACCTTTGTTTTAAGATAGGTATCCATTGTTTTGCAGAGGTTCACAAAATGTGGCCGGGCAGCAGTTTGATATTTCCAGCAGCTTAACATCACCGCGTATCTATAGGAAAAACAATGAAATTTTCTTACCGTAAGAGTTGCGTAACCACAACTAGCTACAATTATACCTGAAATGCTAAGTTTACCAAAAGAAAAATCGCCTGATCTACCTTGTTACATTGCAGTTCAAATGGAGCTTGGATCAAAAAACCCAACTTATTCTAAATTTGTCTCATCAACCTAGAACTGACTAAAGTGGGTGATGTCAATCTCATTTTTAAAATGTCTTTTTTTTGTTTTGTTTTTTGCTTTGTTTTTGTATTGTTTTGTTCTGTTTTGTTTTGCTTTGTTCTGTTTTTGTTTTTTTTTTGGTTTTGTTTTGTTTTGACTTTGTTTTGCTTTTGTTTAGTTTCGTTTAATCATTTTTGTTTTGTTTTTTGTTTTTTTTTAATTGATAGCGCAAATTTGTTTGGAAGGCTATTTATTCAGTATGAACAGATTTTAAAGTTCACGAAGTATTTACATCATTATCATCACCATTATCGCATTTTTCATCATCTGATAACATTAATGCAAGCTACAACAAACCCGACCACGCTAGCTATCGCATCTCACTTTATTTATGTAACGTTATATTTCTTTTGTACAATCCATGTTCAGTATTATATAGAAGAAGCCAAACTTACAAACTGTCGTCGATATGTTCAGGCTTTGCCAAACGGTAACCTTGATAGATTTTTCTCATTATCGCGGTTTCAGACCATCCTTCGTATGGAATGCCTCCTGTGGACAAATAAAAGAGCATGACTGTTTTGTTGTAATCAGTTTCATCTCAATTGGCACGATCGGAATGATTTCAAAGTTGAAACGATAGTTATCGAAAAATATTCCTGTTTACATCAAATAAAAGATAGAAGAAGAAAGGTTTTCAAACAATGTAATAAAAAAGTTTATTGATCGGCGAGATTGAGTATTGCCATTACTTCTCTATCATACAATGCTTCTGCAGCTGCTCGTGGTATAACCTTTCAGCTAGCAATTGTGCAAGCAATTTCGGCGAGTATATTTTCTGAAAGTAAACTAACAAATAACTGAACTGAGTACCGATTGTGAAGATTTCAAACAGGACTATGCCATAAGACCACCTGTGGAATAAATAGAGGGATGACAACTCATGTCAACTAGGGTAGAAAAATCATCTTTAATTCAGACACTTCAAATGTTTTAGAATATGTTTATCAAGATATAAACAAAGCCTTAAAGATAAAAAAAATCCATATATATCTATTTGATCATCCATTTATCTTTTCATCTCTTTTTTCTCATAATCAGGTTTTAAGAGATGACACCAAAAATCAGACAAATTCACAAATCACCGGCAACAGTCAAAAAATTGAGTTGGCTCATATTCTAGTATTAGGTAGGCCTATAGGTAAAACAAACCAAGACATAGGTAGTTTGTTGAAAACAAATTTTTTTTCGAGAAAATTGATAAAACTCAGTTTACGCATAATTAGCATCATTCGAACGCCGAATTTAGCCCATTTTTAGAGGCCTCGTTTGTACTTGTGAAAGCAGTGGAAAACTTACTTATTCAACAGGCTTTTAAAAAAAATGTCTCTCCTATGTTTTCACAAAAAAGTAGAATCACCATTTAAATTTGAAATAAAATACGGATTTTTCTATCTGTTTACTTAAGTGCCTTGTGAAAAGTAGGGTAGCTTCAAAAAACTATTTTCATATGTGCTAAGTGAAATAAACTTTTATTATTTGAATCTCTTTTTGCGGATGACTGTGGCTACAATCCAAAAGACAGAAAAGGGGATAGGCGAATACTACCTTTGCTGTCGTGTGACGAGGAAATAGCAGGGCATTTGGCTCATTTTTCATTCACTGGTGTGTTCACCGAATTTCACTTGGTATTGAGTACAGCAGCTGTTTTCCAAAGACCCAACCATGTTGATACATGGACGATATGCCCACTTCATCGCTCAAGATTTGGTCTTGGATGGACTCGAGGGGTAAATACTAAATGCAGAGTGCCAGCAGATATTTCCGGCCATAAAGCGAAGAAGCTTCCCAAAGCAGACAGAGGGTTAAGGAAAGAGGATTCTCAGTTAATTTTCACGAATCAGGGTATCTTATTCCGGTTGGTTCAGGTAATTATCCTATTTCCTTGCGATCGAATTTAACTCCTGTTTTATTATTGTTGTACTTCTTGATAGCATGCGCACCGAAAATCAATTTTGAATGTTTTTCAACAGTTAACAATTGCGTCACCAACTTGTATTCATTCAGTACACTCCGCCCTTGTAGACACGCCGTGCAGTTAGCTTGTATCAGCCAGGCGAGGGGAGTTGTATTACCATTAGTCATGGTAAAAATTCAAATAAAATAATTTAATTGGTCGTCTATTATTTAGTTATGTTCTAATTCATTTGTATTTCAGTTCTATTTTTCATATCTTAGTAGTTTTGCTTTGAAAACATTACAGATTATGCATTGTATGTAGATATGTCTCTGGTTGTTAGTTTGTCGTCGCCTAGAGACAAACTGAACATGTATTTAGAATCAAGAGATGTCAGTTCCATTCGACATGTACTTTCTACTCCGTAGAATGAAGCCTCGGAGTGCACTAAGCGTTACAATACCAATAAAAGATGGCGTATGATCACCGCTTGCCTCGATGAACTAGCCCTCAGACACCCTGATGAAGTACTTGATTGTTTAGCAAGATCGAGATTTAAAGGCGTGGATGATAGTCTTGACTACACTTTGCTTGAAGCTCTTTGTGTGCGTTATAAGAATGCAAATCACTGATCCAACAGGCGACAAGTGCTGTCCATTCTGGTAGGTAAAAGAGGTTTCAATGATCTGAAAAAATGGATACCAGACCTGACGCGGTACAGAGTTAACATTGGTCGACATCATTGACTACTCTATGGCACGCCTGGAAATATTTACTGGCACTCTGCATTTAGCACTTCCCCCTCGCGTTTATCCAAGACCAAGTCTTGAGCGATGAAGTGGGCATATTGTCCATGTATCAACATCGTTGGGTCCTTGCAAAACAGCTGCTGTATTCAATATCAAATCATATTCGATGAACACACCAGTGAATGAAAAATTAGCCAAATGCCCTGCTATTTCTTTGTCACACGACAGCAAAGGTACTATTCGCCTTTTCCCGTTTCTGTCTTTTGGATTGTAGCCACAATCATCCATAACAAGAGATTCAAATGAACAACAAATTTCCATTCTTCAAAATATTTGAATTAAGTTCTCTACTTGTTGCCTTTTATCAGATGAAATTAACTGTGACGTTACGTTTTATTGGTAATTGCCTACAAATAGTAACAAGTTTAAACAAAAATATGAATTTTATCCGAACACAAAACCTCTCATTCCTCCTATTTGGATTTCATATAAAAAATCTCCAGCAACTTTTCGAGTTAAGAGATTTCAAACCACCTGCTTTAAGGAATATAGATCTAACAATTGCATGACATAAGTCACGAAGTGATAACAATGTCTACTCATTGCTATAAAACGAATGCTTTGGGAGAAAATCAAAACAACTTCTATCGTATTGCAAGTACTTTGAAGACGATATTTATACCATTCAAGCATTCATTATTCCCACTGACTGCAAATGTTAAACAAATCGGTCTTTTCTTTTACGTCACCGACTCCGCCGAAAAGCAAAATTCCTCTGAATTTAAACCCCTCGTATGCATAGCAGTACAAAAATACCAGAAAAACAACTAACAGATTTCACACTAACCCAGAATTAGTGTGAAATCTGATTTCAGATCTGAAAGCTCTGAAAGAAAACTCAGTTTAATTCCATTTGTCTACAATTTGATGATTGAATGTCCTAGAAAGAATTACGAAAATTATCCCTAAAGGGCTTTTGATCAGAGAAATTTAGAGACCTGGATTAAAATTTAACCCTGGGTTAGTGCTAATCGGCCTTTGAACAACTGGACCCTGATCAATAAAGCATTAATTACTCTACACCTTTTAATTCGTCAAGCAAGCCTCGTAAACAAGTTGATGATGCATATAATGACGATTGCAGTACGTACACATCACTTTTGGTTGACAGCCGTTCCACATGGCCGTAAAGAATCTCGGGTGCACTCCATTTGATTGGGATACATCCCTGGGTAAGTATTTAGAATAGTATAAGCATATGTCATTTAAAGACACTGGAAAGCAATTTCTGAAATATATTCCATAAAGATTTATACCCTTTTTTCATCAAAGATGCAAGGAGTCGCGATAAATGCAAGAGCAAAACACGCGTTTTTACACATTTCTTTATATAAAAATCACGTGCTCCTTTTTCTTTACATCTCCTGTGTTACTCTGCCCTTCTACATGTTTGAATTGGTATTCTTGCACTTAAAAGAACATCTGTGAGAACCTGCATTTGAAAGAACCGCCTCCCGGTTAGCTCAATTGGTTGAGTGCCGGACTGTTGAGCGGGAGGTCGAGGGTTCAAGCCCCGGCCGGACCAACACTCAGGGTCTTAAAAATAACTGAGGAGAATGTGCTACCTTTCTATAACATCAAGAAATGGATAGACATTCTAGTCTTGTCGGATAATGACGAATAAACTGTAGGTCCCGCCTCCTGCATCTGTTATTTAGTTAATTTGATTAGGCGGTGGACGTTAAAGAACCCAATCACGAGATTACTATGATGTGGCCTGGCCTGTTTAGTAGGAATTAGGGGGAGGGGGCATCTGTTAGACTCACCTTTATTTGATTGTAAACTACTTAGCAGTCTAGTAAAGTCTCTCGCACAGTGTTGTAATTATTATTATGTTTATTATTATTATGTTTATTATTATTATGTTTATTATTATTATGTTTATTATTATTATCTTTATGTGGCAGTTAAAACGTCTGGATGCCAGAAGCTATATACACGAATGCTGGGCGTCTAGGACGTGGCCAGCTAACATGTTTAGAATTTACATATGTACCCCAAAAAAACAAAAGAAAAACTAATACAAAATGATTAAAAAAAAAGAAACTTCTAAAAAAAAAAACAACCCTAGTGGCTAGTTCCTAATGTCTTAAAAACTCAACAAAATAACACATGGCTTAGATGAAGTCTTCAACTCATGACCTTCAAAGATCTTGCAATCTTGAGTGAACTGCTGACTACAGACTTCTGCACTCTACCTAACACTGCTGTACTCCTTTCTGATCCAACAAGCTCCCTGACGCTCTTCTTGAGGTCTTTCGAGTACCTTCCCAGGACATCGATGATTGTGTTGTACTGAATGATATTAAAACCCGGGTACTGTCTCTTGAGCTCTAGACGAAGCGGGGCGTACTTCATGATCTTCTCCTCGCCTTTGTGGTCCCGATTGTCTACTCATGGGCAGCTCATCTCCAGTAGTGTTATCGTCTTGCGCGCCTTGTCCACTATCCGACCGTCTATCCTGTTGGCCCTGACTTCCGTCTGGTTTGCAAAGACTGGAACATCCCAGTATGCCGTCACCTTCTCTCCCTCATAGACGGGTTTGGGTTGGATGGGTGAATACCATGGAGGTACCGTGTTAACAAGCCCATGATCCCTCAATAGCTCGAAAAAGAGGATCTTAAATGCTGCGTTGTGCCTAGTAAGGTACGCAGTCTGAGCAAGCGCACTACACCCTGCTAGCACATATGCCACACTCTCCTGTCCCTTTCCGCATAGTCTATGTAACAGCATCTGACTGCGATTACATAATGGGACAATTTCTGGTCACGCGTTGTTTACATAACATGAATTGTCACGTGCAGTATTTTTCCCGCCGTTTTGATGTATGTATTACTTTGGTCCTAAATAAATGGTTGAGTTAAACAACACAACACTTTACATGGTTGTCAGGAGCGGGATTTGAGACTAAAAGGTCCAAAACCCCACAAGAATCGAAGATAAACTCAAGACTAGCATCTAAGGACAAGAAATGAGCGACCTAGTTGGTTTCGAAACGCCGAAAATAGACTGGACTCCCGGACCCGACTTGCCACAACGACTACAGCGCTTTCGACAGAAATGCGAGTTGTTATTTGACGGCCCACTTAAAGCCCGTTCAACCGAACAAAGATGTAGATACGTACTGCTTTGGACCGGAGATTATGGTCTCGACCTATTCAACACATGGAATTTAAGCCAAGAAGCCGCAAACAAGCTCGATGAATATTGGAAGCGATTCGAGGAACACGTAAAACCACAGTCAAATCACATCCTTAACCGCTTTTATCTTCGAAACCTGAGACAAAACGGACGACCCCTCGATGATTTCTTGACAGAGGCTAAGCTGCTTATCCAAAACAGTGGCTACTCGTCCGAACTCCACGACGAATTGCTGCGAGACGCCCTCGTATTCGGCGCTGATTCTGACAACGTGCGAAAGAAATGTATCGCCGAAGGAAATGATCTCACGCTCAAGAAAGCCAGAGAAATCGCTCGTACTGATGAAGCTACGAAGCTACAACTACAAGCAATGTCAAACGAAACAGACATGCAGGTCAACTCACTACACCGACCCAGAGGGAATGCTAAGATTAGGCAGAAAAGTCAAAGAGACAACAAAGCCAACCGTAAACAAACACACGACAAAATTTGCAATCGATGCGGCAGCGAGCCACACACAAGCGATAAAAAGTGCCCTGCCAGTGGTGCTGAGTGCCACTATTGCCACAAACGCGGTCATTTCAGTAAGGTTTGCCAGAAAAGAAACCAAGTTCACGGAATACAGAACCATACAGCTAGCAAACAAGAAAACAGCTCCGAATCGAAGAATGGTGATATGTTTCTAGGATCACTTGAAATTGACAACGTAAACAACAACAACAACCGCAGAAAAGTTGAAATCACAGTCGACGTCACCGCCAAACCCTACCACAAGAAAACTACCCCGATAGCATGTAAAATAGATACAGGCGCTGAAACTAACGTGATATCGAAAACAAAGTTTGACAAGATTATCGCCTCTCCCAGTGATAAAGCACTTGGACCACCCCAGATTCTCACAGCCTATGGAGGCCAAAGGATTGAATGCATGGGTACCTGCCAGCTGTTTATCCACTACAAAGGCAAGATAAAGGAAGTACCCTTCACAGTAACCAATGTGCAGGGACCGGCCATGCTAGGATTAAAGACGTGCGAGGAACTAGGACTTGTTACGATCAATTGTAGCATTCAAGCAGATAGTAAACGTACAACTTCAGCTACTAAACCTCACGACAAACGTCCTCTTACGAAGGATAAACTTGTACAAGAATATAAGGACTGTTTTGAAGGCATAGGTACCTTCAAAATGACGCCATACCACATCACTTTAGACCCTGGAGCAGAGCCAGTTGTGCACCCACCTAGAGCAGTTCCTGTACACTTGCGTAAAATGTTCAAAGCTGAACTCGACAACATGGAGGAACTCGGAGTCATCGTACCTGTTAACGAACCCGCTGACTGGGTTAACAGCGTAGTACTTAGCGAAACCGTCAACGACAACGGAGAGATAACCAAGCTGAGAGTGTGTCTTGACCCACGAGACCTTAACAAATGTATAAAGCGAGAGCACTACCACATGAGAACAGTCGACGACGTGATTACTAAGCTACACAATGCAAAATATTTCAGTGTCATTGATGCGACAAAAGGGTACTGGCACGTACCGCTCGACAAAGAAAGCTCCCTGCTCACCACCTTTAACACGCCATTCGGACGATACAGGTTCACTCGGATGCCATTTGGACTAAATGTCTCACAAGACATTTTCCAAAGGGAACTCGACTCGTCCCTTGAAGGACTTACAGGAGTCACAGGTATTGCTGATGACAACTTTGTATACGGAAGGACAGAAGAAGAACATGATGAGAACGTCAGAAAGTTAATGGAGCGAGCACTAGTAAAAGGTGTTAAGTTCAACAAAGAGAAACTACAACTAAAGTGCAAGGAAGTTAGCTTCTTTGGCCACACCTGGTCGCCACAAGGCATCAAGCCCGACAACAAGAAGGTGTCTGCGATCCTCAACATGAAGCCCCCCGAGGACGTCAAAAGCTTACAGAGCTTCCTCGGTCTAACCAATTATCTGACAAGATACTCTGGACGCCTAGCCACCCTATCAGCACCTCTGAGAGATCTGACAAAGAAAGACACGGTCTACTCCTGGGGACCTGAGCACGACCAAGCCTTCACCGAAGTTAAGAAAGAAGTCTCGTCACTCGGCGTACTTAGTTACTTCGACCCGAACGCAGAAACCGTCATCGAAACTGACGCTTCACTGAAGGGATTAGGCGCTGTGTTACTACAAGACGGAAAGCCTGTATGCTATGCTTCTAAAGCCCTCACCGAAACTGAACAGCAATACAGCAACATTGAACGCGAAGCACTCGGCGTTGTTTGGGGACTTGAAAGGTTCCATTACTTCATCTACGGAGAATCCTGCACAATTCACACAGACCACAAGCCACTTGAAGCAATCTTCAAGAAGAAACTCAGCAACTGCCCTGCAAGATTACAGAGGTTTGTACTACGGGCACTGAAGTATGACGTTACCATAAAATATGTCAAAGGAGCTGAAGTACCAATTGCCGATGCCCTCTCGAGGGTATCACCACAACCAGCCCCGCTCAACGACGAATTCCCACAGCTGGACATCCACCAGATCACAAAGAACCTTCCAGCGTCACCGATAAAGCTTCAACAGATTCGCAACGAAATAGCCAGCGACCCAACGTTAAGCAAACTCCGCAACGTAATACATGAAGGATGGCCCGCAACCAGAGAGAAATGCCCTCAAGTACTCCATGACTACTGGAACTTCCGCGAGGAACTCACCATTGAGGACGGCCTCATCCTGAAGCAAGAGCGGATAGTTATGCCTACCACACTCAGGCATGATACTCTCAACACCATCCACCAAGGACATCTCGGACAGGAAAAGTGCCTTTTGCGAGCCAGATCAGCAGTATTTTGGCCAGGCATCACCAGAGATGTCACCAACCTAGTCCAAGAGTGTGCAACTTGCCAAGCATACCAAAGGAAGCAACAGAAACAACCAATTCTACAGCCTGAACCACCCTCCTATCCATGGCAGATGCTCAGCTCAGACTTATTCGAATTCAGAGGAAACCAGTACCTCCTGATATCCGACAAGTACAGCAAGTTTCCAATTGTCAGGAAGCTTACCAACACTACGTCCCGTGCTATCATCAACCACCTGAAAAGCATTTTCTCCGAACATGGGATACCCGAATGTCTTACTACAGACAATGGCCCTCAGTACGCATCACAGGAATTCTGCGACTTCATGGAAACCTATGGAGTAGAACATGTCACCAGTTCACCAATGTACCCTCAATCCAACGGCTGTGCGGAACGCATGGTTCAGACAGTAGAGAATATCCTCAAGAAATGTGACAACGAAGGAGAAGATCCTTATCTTGGATTGCTATCATACCGTACAACACCTATCAGCAGCAACCTAAAATCACCAGCTGAACTACTAAACAACCGCAAGCTAAGGACAACTCTACCAATGCCCAAGCGTGTAAGTGTCAGCGACAGCACCAGTAAGACTAAGGAAGAGCTGTATCAGCGACAAAAGTTACAAGCATTCTACTACGACAAAGCTGCTGGACCGACATTACAACCATTCCGACCAGCTCAGCCCATCAACATCTATGACCACCACACCAAGAGATGGGAACAAGGAACAGTCATCAGGCCTGCGAAAGAACCAAGATCCTACATTGTTAAGAACGATCGAACCGAAGGCATCTACCGTCGCACTCGATCACAGCTGAAGCCCAGACCCGAGGTAAAGGATAACAGTATCAAAGACCCACCATCATCTGATCCTGAGAGAGCAGCACCGCAGGACAGCCCAACTACCCCACCTCAGGACGGCCAAACCTATATGACAAGATCTGGACGTACCTCAAAACCCCCTAACAGACTAGATGTTTAGATACCTGAACATTTTCAACATTATGACATGAACATTGGCAATAGGCATGGACATGATCATCAGTTATTAATATCGTTATACATAATCGTTATAGGTTGTTTTGTTAAAGAGAGGGGGATGTAACAGTATCTGACTGCGATTACATAATGGGACAATTTCTGGTCACGCGTTGTTTACATAACATGAATTGTCACGTGCAGTATTTTTCCCGCCGTTTTGATGTATGTATTACTTTGGTCCTAAATAAATGGTTGAGTTAAACAACACAACACTTTACAGTCTACACCTCACATCCGAGTCACTGCCTGTCTTAGCTTTTCTGTTGGTGCTATAGGCCTTTGTCGGGAGGAGCTGTTGGTATAACTCCTCAAGTGCTGCTATTGTGTAAGTGGGAGCAGTTCTCCGTTCACACAATAGTGAGAAACAGCTCCTCTCGAGCTGATCGTCTTGCCACCGATTGGCCACTAACTTGCCTTGCAATCTCTGTTCTTCGATCCCCTGGCGACGCTTAGTGTACAAGGCTTTCTTGGCGAACACTCCGATCTTCTTCTTGTCAACCAGTTCCCCTTCCTCTGTCCGGCCAACTGGCTCTGGGTGCTCTAGTTCGAGCTCAGTCCCAAGCTCCCCTGCGAAAGCGCTCGCGTCCTTCAGCATAGAACGTCGCCCCTTATCGACAGCCCCCTCTTCAAACTCTCGTACCAGCTTTAACGTTGGGTCTGTATTTGCTCACAGTTTAACCGCGGCCTTGATCTTAACTTATACGCAGACTCCACCGACTTGAGTCCTCGTCCGCCTGAACTCCTAGGGATGTAAAGCTGGTCTGTGGATGCCAAGAAATGTCTCGCACCATTCTCTACCATAATTTTTCGCGTCTCCCGGTCAATTCTTTGACGGTCGGCGATTGGCCACACTTGGGTCCACATAAAATATCTCATGACAGGGAGCGCAAACTGGTTGGTTGCTAACACCTTGTAGTAGTCAGATAGGGGACTTGACCATACTACTGAGAGCCGCTTCAGATACTCTTTCTCGGCTTGTTCCAAAACCAGGCAGTCTTGTTGTTTAACGTTCTACTATGTTTATTATTATTATTATGTTTATTATTATTATGTTAAACGTTGTTTAACGTTCTATTATGTTTATTATCATTATGTTTATTATTATTATGTTTATTATTGTTATGTTTATTATTATTATGTTTATTATTATTATGTTTATTATTATAATTTGTTGTAGTTATTATTATTATTATTATTTATATTTTATTATTATTATTATTATTATTTATATTTTATTTTTATTATTATTATTTATATTTTATTATTATTATTATTATTATTACTATTTGTCAAATACGATTTTCTTATTCCCTGTGTTTACTCCTTTGGCACAGTGTACATTTTTTTTGTTTGTGTGAAAGTTTCGAAACGATCAGAATGGCATAACGGTATAAAAGAAAGTAAGGTTCGTCAGGATAGTTCACGTTTTGGTTTGGGTTTCAAAATAGAGGCCTAGTTGACGTCATTAACTGGCAGACGCTCATTTTTCGTTTTAGTTTTTTCACATTTGAATCTTTCATACCAACAGTCCCAAAACAAATTTCTCGTCTATGCCTCAGCCTTATACGTTAAGGAAGCTAACCTCACTATATGGTATATGATGTATTTGATGACACTCAAATAAAAATCCGCTAAAAAAGTGATTCAAAAATTCTCAAAATTACCTTCTTGGCATTTCCTGCACCGTATTTGAAATCCTGATAACAGAGCCCAAAATCAGTCAACTTGCATACACGATGCTCATCGAGAAGGATGTTGCGAGCTGCAAGATCGCGATGAATTATCTGAAATTGAATAAAGGATGCGATGGACCGGTAACGAAATAAATAAAGAAAAAGCATTTCACATCAAAGAAGAAAAAGGAATAAAGAGGTATGTTTCCAACTGTTTTCGTGTGACTCAGTGATTCCAATGTGCCTGATCATTTTAGTCGTGTGGTGATCGATTTGCGTAGTGTAATTCAAGAGGAGTTTGAGCACCTACCCCTCTAGACGCGAGAAATGTCATACCATTTGCGATCTGTTTAGCGAACAGCACCATGTCATATGTTGTCAAGTGGTCGACCCTTCCGACCCCACAATGATAGTGGTCGAAAACCCCCCTGGATTTTCTGAGGTAACCCAGCAAGTCACCTCGCCACAGGTACTCCATGATAAGTATTGGCTGAGCTAAATAAGTTAAAAAAGAAAGCGGTGGCAAATCAATATGAAGGAAACAGAGAAGACGTTCCAAATTCTAAATTGTTCTAAATTTAATATACTTATTTTAATCATATGGTAGTTTCTATCTGTTATTAATCAAAGTAGAGACAAAGAAAATAGAAAGAAGTAAATACGTGGAAAGAAATGCGAAGACAAACAGACACATACGGCACATAGAGAACTACGGACAGACAGACGAACTGAAAGACATACAAAAAAGAACGAAGATAAATAGGCAGAGACATGTCATCCTAAATCGAACCTTTTATCACCATTACTACGTAAATGTTACAGAGCTAGCAAAAAGACTGAATAAACCACACGAAAATGTAAATATTTCTTGAATTAGCTCACTATGGTTGTAACAGAATTTGTTCTACCAGCAGTTCACCTCAGTGATGCTTTTATCCTTACTGTGACTAAGCGGATTCCAATCATAACAACAGCTGATTACCTCCAACTGTAACACAGCCAATGAACTTAACAACATTCTCATGGCCCATTCTTCCAAAAAGTTTCAATAACTCGATCTCTCTCAGCAGGGCTTTCCTTCCTTCCTCTCCAGAGATTGCTAGGAAACCACAAAAACAAACAATGCAATGATGTATTCATAGAAACGATTTATTTTGTGGTTAACGCGTTGAATATTTGATGTTAAATAATTAGCACATGTTACAGTGCATAAGGTCTACACATCTAAATCAAAACTCAAAAACTCATTCATGTTTGCTAAGAAAAAAAATTAGTTGACGTTTCTCTTCATTTGTATGATATTTCATTTGTATGATATTTCTTCAACTAGATTCATCGTCTCTACCAATTAAATGTTAATAAATCCTTTGTTCAATTTTATTGTATTATATAAAGTTACTTCTTCCAAGATTAAATTTTAATGGCTTTTTGTTTTTTTTTTTGTTTTGTTTTTTCTATGGTTTTGTTTTTAATGATCAGTTCTGTTTCGTTTTTACGACTTATGACCGGTCCGCAACTTAATTTACTTAATGAGGTGATTCAGTTTTAAATCAGTTGGTTAAGCTAGGTCATGTACATCATGTATGGACATATGGTTCGAGTTTTTGTCTATCCAAAACTGCACGCCCTCTTGGCCTCTTTGAGGTTGCATAACAAGATATTTTCCGTCAAAAGCTTCTCAGAGGGCAACATTGCAAAATATTCGACGTCAGGGGAAATTTGCCTTCAAATATTGACCAACGACCACCACCGCAAAAGGAGAGAACGTGTTTGAAGGTGGGATGAAATTAAAGTGAGACTTTAATCATTATCAGTAGGAGTTTCTACTTTTATCTGCTTTCATAACATAAGTCGAACTCAACGCGCGTTCTGATTGTTGAGGATACTTCAATCAATGCTTTCAATAACGAGAGATATTAAAAATGTACTTACGCAGGTAACACTTGGCAGCGACTGTACGATTTCCTCGTCTGCCACGGGACCGACCCAGTAGCGCTCGCCACACTGAGCCAAATGCCCCTCTGCCAATAGGCTCACGAAAGTTCAGACGGTCAACTGCAATCTCCCATTCATCCGTGTTTGCGTTTACCTGACCCATTCCAACCTCATCTTGCTCTTCACTGAATAATTGCAGATGGAAACACGGCTTTAATTTAACTATGCTTGTTACCTACCTCTCCTTATGTCTCTGAGTCTAGCTCTTTTTGTATATAAAAAAGGCATCCATGCGAGTGTCTATTAAATAATTCATATTAAGCCCGTCGTAAAATTCTCGTTTGCCTATGGAAAATTGTTGAAATAGGTGAAATTTGGTTACTAGTTTACTGACTGAGACTGTGCCACATCATTCCAGTGCCAGAGATTGGATTTTTTAAAAAACACTGAATGAATACAGTGTGTGGAATCTGAAGATACCTTGTGCCGACTTAGTGTTTTGCATTGTACGTCATTTGAATACCGTGCCTCTTACGTGCCTGTCTAAGGGTTAGTAAATCACTAACCAACGCCAACCGAAGTGTTATCTAAATATAGGGATCGGTCTACAATCGAGTAAAAAAGTAAAATTTAAAATGTATCTACAAGAAGGAGCAAGCTAAAATAAGACACAATTTTCTCGGCAGTGGCGGTTAACAATTCTCTGCACAGATTTCTTCAAGAGTTGAAAACCTCAGATATAACAACATACTCAAAGTAACCAAAGACAATATACTAACCTCAACCTGCTGGGCACCTCTTGCAAAGCTTTTTTCCAAGAATATGTAGAAAAAGATGAAAGAAATGGCTTCGTCATTAACTCAGTCAAAGCCTACGACTCGTTTAACAAATCATATTTAACTTATCTCAGACTATGACTAAAATTAAAAAGGAATAAGGTGGCTTGCCATGGTAACTAACTGGATATAATTTACGACCTTCATGTCATTTTATTAGCTAATTAATGGACTTGCGGAGAGTGAAAACTGACCTTCCACGTCAGTTCTGAAAATGCAGAATGTGACCTGATAAAAATAGCTCATTTAGAAACCTAAACATTGACATGTAAAAGTTCACAATTGCCGTATCAAAACATCTTGTTTTCATCGGGTAACCTATGGCACCTCTTTAAAGTTCCTTTTACCTGTCGCACGGCGTTTTTTGATGTATGCATTGAGAGACAGCAGGAAAATTACAGCAGCCACAGGTCCGCCAATGTAGTACCACTCCAGGGAACTGCTGGAAGGAGCTGCTGGGGCTGGCCCATTCCATGTAGGAAGCAATTTAGTTTATTAACAAAGGAACCAGTGTCGTTAATTCTCGGGGTATAAAGTTAAAGGAGTAGAATTATTTATCTATTCGTCTTGGCAGAATGAGGCAGAGAGATGATAAGAAGAAAAGAAGGAAGAAGCATAATATTTTGCCATCGATGGAAGGAGAGAGAGATGGATTGGTGGTAACAAACATCCAATAGAGTACAATAGGAAATGACTTCAAAATACAATGTGACTTAAACACTGACCAGCGAGTCTCCCTCGTGCCATTATGTTTACCATTGCATCAGCAGATCTACTGCCAGCTTAGTTGAACGCCTCACATGAATATTTACCGCTATCACCAGGCTCAGTATCTGATATGGTGATATTGCTCTTAATTTCCCTTTTTCGATTTCGACTATTGCGTTTTGAATGTTTGTGGCACCATCTTCTTTTTTCCAGTTTACATTCTTTGCTTTTTGGAACAGGCAAGTCAATTTGAGTTTCCCTCCTTCCAATATGGAAGGTAGCTCTTTTGGAAATATTTTGACAGTGGGTAGTTCTGTGAGGACAAATACGATACACCTCCAATGACTATGACATGCACCGAAAGGCATATTCATATTTTTTGGACATCAGAGTTACCCATAGAAGGGGTAACTCTGATGTCTGATGTACCCCTAGAAGGGGTAACTCTGATGTCCAAAAAATATGCCGATTCTTTTTTAAAGGTATTTTATTTAATTATTTATCTATTTTGTTGGTGAGACAGCTTTTAAAGTGGTTAGAAACTCCTTGTAAATGTAAATGTAAATAGGAAAAGTACCCGAAATATAAAAAATGTCATCATAACAAATGATATAGTCATTTCCACGTATGAGATGCTGCTATTGTTTCTAACTTCGTATTGATTTGATGATTCTAGTTTCAAGAAGATGAAAAAGAAAACAACAACAACAACAATGGAAAATTTTAGAAACATAAAAAGGTTTTAGTTTACAGCAATGGCCTTGCAGTCACACTGGTTTACCTTCAACGTCCAATGTCACAGAAGAGCGAGCCACAGTTCCTAGCTTGTTACTTGCTTCACAAGAATATTCACCACTGTCCTCTTCCACAACCTTAGTAATAACAAGTGTACTCTTTGCCTCATCTAATCGGGTATCTATAAGTGCTCGTTCTTTTAAGGATTCTCCATCTTTTTTCCAAGTTATGCCTATGGTTTCCACATTGACTTTGCAGGTCAATGTGAGGACTTCTCCCGTTATGAGTGTTTGATATGTCTCTGCAACAACTTGTGCAGAGGCTTTACCTACATTGGGAGAGAGAAAATTGATTAAAACCGTAATGTCACTTTGAAATTACAGCTGCAGTATCAACACAAAACAAACTAACTAAGAAACAATAATATGGAAATGAACCGATCCAGCTCTGGCCTTTAAATAATGTTTTTTGAACAATTAATTGACTTAGTCTCATTACGAGTTAAAGGTTCCGTAATTTAACTCTGCGGATAGATGTGAGAGAGGTAACTATCCAAAGAAATTCTTTCGAACATTTGATCGCAGTTTCACCGCATATCTCGTTCAGGAATGGAAGCAGTTTTTTGTGTTTCCATTACAATGTTCATTGTCAAGATTTTTCTGTCATACGCAGAAATTGCTTTTGAGTTTCGCTTTCCTTTTCAAATCCTTCTACTCTACTCTGAACCTCTTGGATCTTTCTGTATCAGAGGTCTATCTTCGTCAAAGTGTTCCAGCTAAGATGTTCGAAGCATATTTTGAAGTATTTCGTATTAATCAACAGACGATAGCGCCATTACTTATAGTTTTTCCTTGCTTTATTAATCTTTCCAGATGTACTCAGTTGACTCAAATATATAGAGGATTCCTTCAAATAATTTCTTACAAATCTTATCTCTACGTAATGAAATAGGCTCAGGAACATTGTCACTTAGGATTGATTTCGCCCGTATTGACTCTTGAGCTTACTCAAATGTAAGGAGGTTCTAACTTCAGTGACATGAAACTTCAATTATAATTATACCTACGTATTTTGTGCACGATCCTCGCAGTAAAGAGCACTGTTTAAGCAATAGTGAAAATCAGACTTGAAAAAATTCAGGCCTGTACGGGATTCGAACCACTCACCTCTGCGATACTAGTGCAGCGCTCTACCAGTTGAGCTAACAAGCCAACTAGGAGCAGGTCATCAAATTGGTTCGACGTAAATCCGTAAGATGATATACCTATTGCAGCTTTTAGTCTTTTTGTCTGTACAAATCAGTTCATAATTGAAGCTATGTGTGGTCTGGAAGCAGTTTAACTGCACAACTCTTGAACTCTTGCTTTCCTCCTTTCTCACCACCACCGTCACCTGTGTCTTTATCTTTATCTCCACATTCATCTCCAACATCTTCATTTTCATATTCATCTTCATGCTAATTAATAACAATCTTTTTTATTAAACTTACCATGAACACTCAGTGCTGCAGAGGAACTAGTTGAAATTTCTTTGTTTTTTGCTGTGCACGTGTAATTCCCCTCCATCTCTTTCGTGACACGTGGTAATTCCAGCAGTGACTCTCCTTCTTGATCAGTCTGATGGATACCAGATGGCAGGTCCCCATTATTAAAATCCCAGACAAATGTTACTTTTGGAACATCTGAGGCTACGCAACTAAAGTTGACAGGGTATCCTTCGGTAACAGACTGGTTTAATGGAGGCGCAATGATCTGGAGAGAGACTTAAAGTAAAAATATCCCCAAGTTAAACAAAGGGTCGCATTGTCCATTTTTATCTTATAATTACACCCCCCCCTCACCCCCCCCCCCCCACCGCTCGTTTCAAAATAAAAGCAAACTACGTAGTTCTCAAACCTATTTTTAATCCAAGTTATTTCGCAATCAGTTTTTTTTCATGTTTGGTATAGATATAGCCCAGCCCAATGTGACGGTAGAATAATTTTTTTTTATTTGCCCTAAATATTTCCTATCTTAGCAAAAGTACGGAGCGATGATGATTTTATTATCAATTCATTAATTTTTTTCGTTCATTATAAAAGGTTAGTCGTTGTAACTGGTGTAATGTCAACAAGCCATGCTACCATCTCCCAAGATTACCTGTCTCTATAAATTCCTAATATAGTCTTTTAATTCGATAAATGGCTTGGCAACAATGGTAAAAAATTACAAAGGGTTTCAATTCCGTGAAAAAAATACACCAAATCTGTCATTTTATACACTCAAATTGTCCGTTGTAACAAAAAGGTACAAGTTCATAATGACGTCAGGATTGTTTTCATATATCTCTTCATACTTTCGGTCGCTGATTTAGCATGGATGATTTTACTGAAAATCGCTTTCCAACTTCAATAATAAGTACTTATTAGACAATGATGCACCAATAGCCGCTTTGACAAACTGCAACGCGTACACTGTTACTAATTCTGATAATGTCCCTGAAATCATGACTCGTCAGTCATTAATATTCATCGAGTAATTTAATGAGGAGAAAGATGAAAAGATAAATTCAAATCTCATTTTCTTAATAAATGCCATGTCAAAAAAGATGGAGTCTTGAGATCTCTAAAGTCAAAATTCCTCAAAACTGCAAAGACTAGGGATAAAAGGAATTTTATAACATAGCTAGTAAATTTGTCTCATGAAATTAAATTGCGCGAGCGTGCTTCATATTCCTATTGTGTACGGTCATGACGTCAGCAAACAAATCCCTCGAGAAAAAAATTTTCTCCGCGATCTTTTCACTTTAAGATTTTAACTAGTTAAGACTTCGGTGGCAATGTACGCCAAACATGGAAAATTGTGAGCAAGCTGATGAGGAAGAAATGCCTTACTTTTTCTTTGAGAATGGAGTTTTTAACTCCCCAAAAAGAACAAAAAGTAAAAGAAAACAAAGAACAAGCAACGCCGTCATCCCGTTTCGCAACTCTGAGGCAGTCGGAGTTGGAACCTATCTTGGTAGAGAGACACTGAAAGAACCAACCAAATAAAAAACTGGTCCGTTGGAACATTCAAAGGTAAATAATTTTAGCTCAAATGTTTTTAAGAGTAGTTTTTCTCTTTAGAGTTGCTATGAAAACAGTAATCCTACTGCAGCCATCGGCAATGTCAACATTTCAAAGGAGCGGCTCGTAACTAATACTTAAGAGGCTGTCTCTCTTATTTCCACCCGGTCATTTTCGCGTCAAAAATAATTTTGCCTGAAACTCTGTCAACAGAAAGACTTTACTTAGGAAAGAACGAAATTAGGTTTGGTTTGTTTCGAAATAATTTTCTGACTGCGTTAGAGGCCATAATTGTTTCCCAGTCTCTTGGGACCGTCGCAACGTCTCCAAAATTGAAAAATAGGCATATTTTGTAACATTGTAAAATATTTGATTCGCATAGTTAAGCCAAGAAATTTGTATCAAATTGCTTAAAAACCTTTCTAGTTTGCCAAGAAAGTTAGAATTTTCCCTCTCAACATATCTGAAAAGGCGAATTTTAGCATATTCTGACCCCTGTAAATCTCCATCTGCCGATGGCCGAAAATAAGCTGGATTTAGACGTTAAGTTTTAGGATTTGGGACCTGGTTGACAACTCTATCCTACACAGCCGTTAAGTTTAGACCTTTATAGGCAAAAAAAATGCAAAAATCCCTGTACGTTTTCGATTTTTTAAAAAGTTATGACCGTTTGAATCAGCATGTGTACGAGCATTCGCGATTTCATCACCTACACCAAAATCGCCGGAACTACTGGAGCAGATTTCGTCAAAAATACAACTTACCCGCTTTGCAGCCTAGCTTCATGGCTCACTTCAGTATTTTTGTAATAACAAAACTGCTGAAATCCATGACAACCTCAACAAATTGCTAGGTATTGCCTTCGAAAAGTAGGCTGCATCCATCGTGATTCGATCGTGGTATCAAAACGAATGGTCGGAATTATGGCCACATTTCGCAGTTAATTACCCATTCAATATCGCTTCCGAGGTGAATTTTTCCAGAATAAGAATATGAAATCTCCATGTCTGGAAGCTGAGGGGGAAATGAAGGTTTTACGCTTCTGAAGTGAAGAAATAATCGCTTAAATTTAGATCACGACGATCCAGTTCGATGTTGTACTGTTCTCACAAAGGTCCGCACAAAAGAGAAGACCGCTGATAGCTTGTGCCGTACGTTGTGTCGTATGATTTAGTTCTATCCCAATTTACACCTCAACGTAATATCTGGGAAGAAAATTGTAGCTGAAATGAATAAATGCTTTCAAGCTGGAGTTTGATATGATATAATTAATAAATTAATTTCAAATGTCCTGAGCTTGCTTCTCTCGGTTCCGCGTCGATTGTGTCCACAGACCAGCAACTTGTCAATAGCCGGAGAAATCGGCTACAAACGTGATAAAAATTTTGACACATGCTTGGTATGAACAGGTGTTATAAGTGTTGCTTCTGGTAAATCTTCAATCTTTTTTATGAAACAATATCACTGATTGCGACAAGCTGAACACACTTATCCCTGTTTTCGTTAAAAATGATTTTGACTTGAAGAGCAAGGCTCAGTACGATGCCTATATCGTGTATCAGACACTGCTTGACATGTCGTCAAACTAGGTACTATCTTCCAATGATTTACTTCTGAATTCTAAGTGAGTAAAGCACGAGAAAAATTAATGTCACAGATATCATAAGCTTTGAGTATTACACTATAACAACGCCGTCAGAACTTGATATCGGAACTAAAGGAAGTTTGTACCTGTAGACAATATTCTACACTTTCAGCAACTGTATAGGACATTGTTTACATAAGTCTACTGTTAAACACACGGACAATCCTTAATCACGTCGGACAGTTTGTCTACGAGGATCTGCTTTTTGTCTCTCAGTTTTACAGGGATCTCAAAATGACTACAGATGGCTCGCAACAAAACCACATTGAATTTCTGAAGTGTGTTACTGTGGTAACGTTCACAGAGGTCATACGTGTCGTAGCAGATTGGATGCGAGACTTTGATCTCTTTGTTAACTTTGTCTACCAGATCTTGTCTCTCGGAATTCTCCTGGACGCATTGGACATCTTCCTGCTCGTCCAGCGATATCCCGATCACACCCTGATCTTTGCGTCGCATTGCTGCTAGCTGGGAGAAAAAGCTCTGAACTTGGCTCTTTGTCAGCCACTGTTCTCTAGTGAACAAACGTGTATTTGATTCATTTTTCGCATTTCGCATGTCCACTGCAACTTGGGCGGGGTCTGCCTTTCGCCCGGTTCTTTCTCCAAGTGTAAACCGTGCCGTTAGGTATTCTTTTACATTCTCTGAAAATCTAACACTGCCCCTCGGTTTGCTTACGGCCCATCCTGTTCGTAGAGGCGAGAGGGGCGAAGTATCCCCAGGAGAAGTGAGTGGTATACTGGAATCCGACGAACAGCTCAAACACTCGATACCAGCGGTATCTATTGACGAGAACTTAAGGGCCCAGTCCCTTTTGATTGCAGCATACTGGCTTAACCTGCTGACTGCATGCTTTCCAACGTCCAGGTGGAGCTCTAGTTGCGAAAACGTTTCGAACACTTCAACACACCCAAGCACAGAGCATTCAAACAATGGCGTTGTACTCTCTGTTTCCTTGCTGTCCTTTGAACGACGCTTGACCACACGCTTTTCAGGAGGATCATAAAACCCTTGAGATTCTATGGTTTGAAGGGACGTTTCACCTTGGTGCTTAATATAAAACACGTCATATCGGATGTACTTCCCTTTACCGATGCCATAACATTTCCAAACTCTCAAGACCGGTATCTCCATATTCGAAGTTGTGGAAGCTACTGAAATGCTCAATCTTATTTATACAGAGAGTGTTTTTTGATTCGTGGACTATGCTAACTGCAGCGGTTGTTCCCTTCACTGGGTGTTGCATGAATGCATCTCTCATGTCCACGGCAGTTAGAACATCGTGCCCTTCGTTGCAGTAAGCGCAAATAGAGGACTTCATTGGGCAGAGGATACGATCGCAAATGCCTTTACCAGACTGCGGCTCCGAGTAGTGATAACTATGAACTTCAACCCCAACTCCTTTTGCGACATCTCTCACAGCGGTTACTAGGGAGCTGTTATGATAGCAACCGGCTTCATCTGACCTCAGATGAACTTTCTGCAGCAAAGGATTCTTGACTTTCAGCTGCTTTAGAAGATCTTCGAGAATTGACGTAACTGCATACCAGTCCTGAGTACACTGATCAAAGAGGTGAGCGTACGAGATGACTTCCGTCGTGTTAGACTGGCCTCGAGACACAACGCTGCTAATGTGCCAACTTAACCCTCTTTTTCCGTACCAGTAACTTTGCTTCTCTCTATAGCGCAGCTGCAGAATTTCATGGCCCAATCTATAACAAGAAGACACGAAGTCTGGTCAAGCTTTGCGATGATATCTTGCTTTACACATTCCTGATTCACGGACCTCATAATGTGAGTTTTCCACTGAACGATAGCCTCCGAGGATTTCTGAATATCGTACAAGTCATTTTTTTGGTCCTCGCTGTAAAAAACTAAGTAATTTGGATATATCAACAAAGTTCCAAAAATTCCGTTCTGTTCACAATCAGCATCACCGCGTGCAGTTGTATGGTATATTATCAACCATTTTCTCTTTTAAAGTCGTCCAATTTAAAGCCAAAACACTGTTTGTCATTTTTTCGAAAATTTTTCCCATTTTGGCCATGCACCAGTAAACATAATTTGCTTACTGCATTAGCAATGTTGCGCGAAATATTTTAGTGTGTGGCCACGCCGAGGAAACAATTTTGCTTGCATGCAACATTTCCATTGAACATTTGTCCTTGAAAGTTCTCTAGGTGTCAATGCATATCATGGTCTGCTTTATTTATAGGATCTTGCAACAACGTCATGCTCTCCGCGAGTTTTATCTTGTGCAGCTTGTAACAAGATACACAGATTACTGAAAAGCACGAAATACAACAATAATGCAAAATGATATTAAGCAGAGTAATACTTATAGATAACAAATAAAAACAGTTGCACTATGATCACGTGACCCCTGGGTACTCTCTTAAATTTCCATTAGGGGGTGTGCTGCAAAGGTTGTTAAACTCGACTCTAGGGACTCAAAGGACGAAAATCGATGCCTCCTGGTTTCTATATCATTGACGCAAAAAGGTTTTGTGTAAATGTCTAAACACCAAAAACAGAAGGAATGTTATCTTGCAACAGCGTAAACATTGGTGTCAAATAACTCTCCAAGTTTATTTATCTGGTATCTCGCCTTGCGTGTATGACGTAAAAAATGCTTTTGTAAACATGTAGATGTTGAGAGGTAAGGTAGGGCAGAAAAACCCAATATTTTACGCATTTTTCAGTACAGCTGCTGTTTCCCGATTATAAGCATAATTGACTAACGTCACAATTTTGTAGTGTTGGAAACTTTGGTTGTAGATTTCAAGTTTGCTTCAAAGCATTGTTACAAGTCGAAGTGAGATTTAAGTTATCAAAATGCACTAGCTGCCACATGGCCTCCATGTGGAATGACGGTACGTATCTTGCGACGAAATCACAGCAGCTGTTTTGTTTTAGATTCACTTGCATGCGAGCTTTGGCCCAGATGTTAATCAAATCCAAAATACTGAGTTCTGACCTTTACCGCACCTCAATGTATGTGTAGATATTTTCTTAATTTAAACCGCGGTCCACATTTCAGGACAATACCTTAGTGGTAAGCTATAATTTACATAATCATACTTACGGGAAACTGTTGGAACGAGTTCTGAAAAGATGGCATTAATTTCCCTTGACATGTCGAGATGAACTGCATTTCTAGTATTTAATTGCTTTTTCCGGCCGTTGTGCAGCGGGTACTGGCAAGTGCGACGTCGTCGCCAGTTTTGACCCATGTTTCCTCTATGCTTTTCGCAGATTCAAAGTTCTTCAAGTTGATAGGAGGAAGGTCGTGTTGCAACCCTGACCTGTTAACGATAAGCTCATATTCTTGTACCTTTCTTCTAAGCTGACCTAAGTGACATGCTTGTAGATGATCATTGATGTCAACTCTACATTCTGAGAGCTTTATCAACCTCGCTGAAGACTCGCTACAGACTGGAGCCTTTCTGGTTTCGAAAAAGCACTTGCATGCCATACTACACTTGCAGGCCTTCCAGAAAAAAAAAAGGGCCAGCGGGTTCACACGCAATGGTCAAGCCGGACCTCTGCGAAAACAGAACCACGGCTGTGCTCGATAGTGCAATCGTTCAGCCTTAAATTCCAAATTTTTAGCCCCCAGACTTCGACATATAGACTTGTGGAGTTCTATGACTGATTTTGGAAGAGATTGCAGCAGCGATCCAAAGTTTTAACTGGACATTAAGTGCGAAACATGGCTTTAGTTTTCGAGTTTAGTTCGCAACAACCAGTTAAAGAAGAGTGTCGATACACGCCGACCGCTGAAGTTTGGAGTTATTTGCTGGAGTTATCATTAAGCTCACCAGTTTGGGGAGCGAGGAACATCTGGAATCTCACATAAAGCCAAGGTGCGCCGAAGGTAAGCTGTATTTATGACGAAATCTGCCCCAGTGGCTCCATTTTAGTGTAGGTGAAAAAATCGCGAATGTTCGTACATGTGCTGATTCAAACGGTCATAACTTTTGAAAAATCGATAACGTACAGGGGTTTCTGCATTTTTTTGGCCTATAAAGGTCTAAACTTAACGGCTGTGTAGGATAGAGTAGTCAACCAGGTCCCAAATCCCAAAACTTAACGTCTAAATCAAGGTTATTTTCGGTCATCGGCAGATGAAGATTTATAGGGGTCAGAATATGCTAAAATTCGCCTTTTCAGATATATGAGAGGGAAAATTCTAACTTTCTTGGCAAACTAGAAAGGTTTTTAAGCAATGTGATATAAATTTGGTGGCTTAACTATGCGAATCAAATATTTTACAAGGTTACAAAATATGCCTATTTTTCAATTTTCGAGACCTTGCGACGGTCCCAAGAGACTGGGAAAGAATTATGGCCCCTAACGCAGTCAGAAAATTATTTCGAAACAAACCAAATCTAATTTCGTTCTTTCCTAAGTAAAGTCGTTCTGTTGACAGAGTTTCAGGCAAAATTATTTTTGACGCGAAAATGACCGGGTGGAAATAAGAGAGACAGCCTCTTAAACTGTCACGGTTTTCGACTTATATAATTTTAAACATACAATGTATTATATTAGAAAATAAATGCATATTTTAAAAAATTAACCCGCAATGTTTTTGTCTTTATTCAAGCTTGGTGCAACGAGAAAAAGAATTGAAACAACAATCGAGATAATGATTGTGGGACAACTGGACAGAAACTTACGAAGATTTTATGCCGAAGCAGGAAACAGATCTGGTGAACCGTACAATGAGTAAATCCACTCTTCTTGGTTTCCGGAATTCTTTCGAAAGGTACCTCAATGCGCCTCCTTTGAACCATGGCCTTAAACTGGGCTCAGACCCTCGTTTCAAAAGATGAAATGAGATGCTGCACACCCAGATCATCACCTCGAATCGTCAAGGAAAAAATGAAAAGCACAAACCAGCGATGGAAAATGAAGATTTGGCGAAACTTAAAGCTTCTCAAACCATCGCAGTCACTAACCCTGTTTCCTTGCTTCGAAATGTGTGGTTTCATGTTGTCCTGTTTTTTTTTGTCGGAGAGTAAGAGAAGGGCAAAGGGAGCTCAAAAGATCTAGTTTCACATTTGAAGCGGATGCCTCTGGAGGAAGGTTCGTCCCAATGGCGCATGATGAGGTAACTAAAAATCATCCAGGAGGTGTAAGCGATGTCCCAAGCAATTAAAAATTGGCACGGATGTACGAATCCTCTGATGGAAACGACGGTTACAAAGCCATGGAGCTATATATCTCGAGGTTGAATCCTAAAAGCGATGCATTTTTTCAATATCCAAAGAAGCAGTGGAATTACGATGATGACGTTTGGTACGATGCTCGACCGATCGGTGTCAACAAGCTCAACAACATGATGAAAAGCATCATTGAGGCTGCAAAACTGTCGAAAATGTACACCAACCACAGCGTTAGGGCCACTGCGATCACGTTGTGGTCAAATGCCGGAATCCAAAATCATCATATTATGGCAATATCTGGTCGCCGTAGTCAGCAGAGTCTGGCGCACTACAACACGCAGCCTTCCACTTCACAACCACAACACTGCAGTGAAGTTTTTTCAAGAAGTCTGACAGCCGAAAGCACTCATTCTTCTGGCACTGCTATTAACACTCGCACTTAAATTCAAGAGAAGATCGAGATGACAGCGGCAACAACATCAAGCAGCTATCTTGGCTCGCTCTTCAACAGCTGCACGATACAAAAAGCACATGTCCACATCAACTTTGGTTTACAGTCCAGCAACGGACATTGACTTGACTCTAGCATGTTTTTCAGCTTAAATGTTTTCAAATATTTATATTATAAAAGTATGTTTGAAATATTCTTTGGTTTTGATTGTGAGAAAATGTTTAGGAACCTTGCGATGCCTTCCTAGATTTGTTTGTAAGTCGAATTTTGTGTCACACGAAGCTAAGATGTGGCCTGTTGTAAATTGGCCAATGAAACAGCATCTTTGTTTTTCTTTTGCGTAAGAGAATTTTGTATTCAATCAGAAAACAAAGTTCATCTACGCGCATGAATTCACTTGTCAGTTTTTTGCCCAATCTAAGACAAGATCGTTTACAGCGTAACAAAATGTTTTCCTGAGACAAATTTATCTACGCCCTGAAGCGTAGCAGAGGGAATATTAACCCTCTTACAACATTTAAACCATCGGGTTGAAAATGTTATTAAACAATTGGTTTATACGTCAGCTGCGTTCATCGAGAAATGAAGCACTTGGGAAGTTTGGAGAGCACTCAAGAAACTAAAGTTGCTCTCGGCTGTATGGCGTTCCATCACCGCCAAACAACATTCAAATATTCAATTGAAACATTCAACCCTCCACTACAACATTCATGTCAGGCGTTTAAGATACACAAAGCAGGCATGCAAAATCCACTTGCAACATTTGGACATGCAATTTAAACAAGCGGTTATTCAATTCCAACTTTCATTTCGGACATTCGACTTTCAATTCGACAGTCCATTCAAACATTCGATTATTCAATTTGAACATTCAACTCGAACATTCGATCCAAACATTGGATTTTTCAATTCAAACATTCAATTCAAACGTTCCATCTAAACATTCAATTCCGACATTCAATCCAAATATTCAATTCCAACATTTAATTCAAACATTCGACTATTCAATTCGAACATTCAATCCAAACATTCAATTCGAACGTTCAATCAAAATCGTTGTAACATCGTTCCCAGTGCAGTAAATGGTTTGAACCCGGGGGTAACATGTGAAGGTGTAGTCTGATCGTCCGGGTGAGTGTAGTCCTGAGAAGGACTGTTGTCGGTGGCAGTGACTGACGTTTCGACAACCTGTGCGGAAGTCATCATCAAAGTCAAGTGAGTGATTGTTGTCAGTAGAATGTTCTTATTCCAGTTCGTGTGAAATGATCGGTTGGTTTTGCCGTGATGTTATTGGCTGTAAGACTCAAGTGACGTAAGTCGTTCGTGATTGGTCTGTTTCGGTCTGTCGGTAAAGCTAGGTTGTTCTTTTTCGGTCGTTTGTGATGTTTATGTCGTGAATGAGTCGTTTGTATGGGGCGGGTAGTTGTTGACATCTGTTTAGGGGAGTCTGTTCTAAGTTAGTAAACCAAGGGGAGTCTGTTCTAAGTTAGTGGTTTACTAACTTAGAACAGACTCCCCTAAACAGATGTCAACAACTACCCGCCCCATACAAACGACTCATTCACGACATAAACATCACAAACGACCGAAAAAGAACAACCTAGCTTTACCGACAGACCGAAACAGACCAATCACGAACGACTTACGTCACTTGAGTCTTACAGCCAATAACATCACGGCAAAACCAACCGATCATTTCACACGAACTGGAATAAGAACATTCTACTGACAACAATCACTCACTTTACTCTGATGATGACTTCCGCACAGGTTGTCGAAACGTCAGTCACTGCCACCGACAACAGTCCTTCTTAGGACTACACTCACCCGGACGATCAGACTACACCTTCACATCGTTCCCGGTGCCATCCGACCAACATCCGGGTGTTACGAAAACGAAGACCCTCGAAAAGGAAGACCTAAGACCTAAGACCCAGTCTTGTAAAGACCTTGTAAACAGAAAACCGTAGAAATTACAAGTTAAACGCACATTAAACAGCAACAACGCTTAGTAATATAATACATTACATTTCACGCGTTTCTTCTCATTATTATACTGCCAGTACTACTGGCCCGTCTTGTCTGTTCTGTTTCACTATGCGAGCTAATTTGGTGTTGATATTCTCGAGGGTTTTCTCGGGTAAACTTACCACACATATTATTATTCTGGAAAAGCAGGCAGAAAGAAGAATTAATTTTTTTCAGAAAACAAAAACCAATAGTAAACTATGAGAAGAAAATAAGGAGTGGAAGTTTTCTTCTATAACAATGACCTTGATACTTGATTATTGAAGTTTTATGTGCTCACCTTTGACAGTTATTTTTACAAAGGAGCAGGCCACAAACCCAAGCTTGTTACGTCCTTCACAAGAATAGTTTCCCCCATCTTCTTCCAAAACCTCATTAATGGTAAGTTTAGTCTCTTTCTTATTCCATTGTGTATAAATATTTGCTCTTTTCGATAGCAAGTCTCCATCTTTTTTCCAAGTTACATTTATTGTGTCTTGGTTGACCTGGCAGGTCAATGTGAGTACATCTCCTGTTGTGAGTGTTGGATATGGATCTGGAGCAACTTGAGCAGAGGATTTTCCTACGTTGTAAATAAGGGGCAATTGATTGAAAAAAATCCAACTCACATTTACAACTCTCCAAAGTAAAACAAAATTAGATCAACAAAAAGAAAACAAGGTAAATTTTACCTCATAAAAGGAACATTTACACCATGTTGCTTGGGCTAAAAATGTTTGAAAAAGGCCTCAGAAAAAAATGTGGGCCCCATATTTATAAATGACTGGTTACTGTCGCAAGCGCCCAAAATTGCAACTAAGAATATAAAAAAGGTCTCTACGGTTCCAATACATTGAAGTTTTAATTTAATCTCTTGGTGATCGTATCAAAAGGACTCCACAGATCGGTTGTGTATCCCGACCTATTCATCCCCAGGCTCATAGTTGAGATTCTCAATTGTGCGTCGCATAAATAATTGATAGATTTGCGTCTTGCTTTTTCAGCTGCCTGTCATCGAGTTTCTAAAAATTACGCGCGGAAGGCTTCGTCTCGGGAATTATTCAACAACACATCGCCTAGAATGCCCATTTTTCTCAAAATATTTTACATGCAGTAGCCAAAAAAGTTATAAATCTGCAATATCAGCGGCCAAGCGTATACTAGTTGATTTTCATTGGTCTTGATTTTGTGCTCCTTCCTTCACAGGAAATACACCACTCGCCTATTCACTTGTCAGGGTTTATATCTACCCGCATTCACACGTCAACCTGCAATTATAAAAGCTGGCAATTTAACAGGCTTATGCTCACCAAAAGTTGTTTGCACCTGAATATCTGCCAGTCTTGTTGAAAATTATATAACCAGCGAATAGGTCACATCATTCCAGACCTATTACAAGTTTGTAAACGCGATGTTTCCCCGCCAAGGATCTGATTTTCAAAAAATTTACCTGCTCGATTTCTTAAAACCGCGTACATCTCTATAATCACCGCAGCAATTACATTAATTCGTATCAGTTAACCATGATGGCGCTGTCACTTTTATTTTTTTCTTCCTTTGTTCTCGTCTCGTAAATCACTACGGCTTTATCTTCATATGCGTCCCCTTCTCCATATTGTCGTCGCCTTTGTTCTCGTCATCGTTATCGTCAAAGTCATAGTCATCATTATCATTATCATTAAATTTACCATAAACACGCAGTGTTGCAGAGGAACTAGTAGTTTTTGCTTCGTTTTTCGCTTCACACTTGTAAGTGCCTTTCATCTCTTTTGTGACACTTGGCAATTCTAGCAACGATTCTCCATCGTGATCAGTTTGACTGATGTCAGATGGGAAGTCACCATTACTAAAAATCCAGACTAGGGTTGGTGTTGGCACACCTGAGGCTCGGCAAATGAAGTTGACTGAATGCCCTTCGGTAACAGACTGGTCTATCGGAGGCTTAGTGATCTGGGGAGAAACTTGAAGTAAAAAGACCAACAAATTCAACACAGGTTCACATTAACCATGTTAACCCTTTCCGCCTAAACCCAACAAAATGCAAAAACAAACAAACAAACTAACAAACAAACAAACAAAGAAACGGACAAACCACACAATAAGTAAGCTTATCGTTTCTCTAAGTTTTACTTCCCGTAACATAAGTACACGCATGGAAATGCTTAAAGAGACCACATGAAGTATTTGTCATAATGTTATAGTTGGAGTTATTTTTATGAATTTATTCTTAGTTTTAGTCGAAACGATCACACTTAATACAGAAAGAGAACGCACCGAGCTAATCAGCCAAAGCCTTTTTAGTACATGAACAGTTATAAAGAAACTATAAATCTCATCAAAGGCCACTGCTTTGTGTTATGACGGTCAACCTAGGGATTTGACAACTATAATTATGTAACACGATACCTTTTTCAAACACCTAAATTCAACAATATAATTAAGGTATGGTTTCACTTAACATGGCTGCAAATATGGACAGCGAGAATGCTTTGAACTTGAATTGGTTAGATAACAATCAATTTTTACCAAGTGATATATAATTGCTTGACTTTCTTTACATTACCCCTATTGGTTACTCACTTATAACTGTCACAAGTATGTTTTTATCATTGCTTGTGACTCTATTTGCTCCTTTTGTTTGTTTCATTGTACAAATGAATATCCCATTGTCTTCAGGCTTAACAGGGCTAATATGTAAGCCGCCGTTGGATACTTGAGTGAATCGTCTGGGGTCTAAAGAGTTTCCTCCTTTTTTACTCCAAGATATCTGTGGGCTTGGTTCTCCCTCGGCGCTGCAGCTTATAATGCCAGATGTGTCTGCAGTCAAGGTTTGGTTGTCTAGCGTGTTCTCAGTAAATTTTGCTGTTGAAAGAAGGGATAAAAACCACCAATATCACAACAGTACTGTTGAAAGGTCAGTAGTCTACTCATCTTACCAGTCATTATCCAGCGTTTTTAGCCTGTGCCTGTATCTCTGTAAGCTGAAAAGATGTGTTTTCTTACCATTAACGTAGACAATGTAGAATTGAACATATTCCAATTTGTAGCATTCGTATAATCCTGCATCAGACAACTGCACTTTGTAAATGAACAGTTCACCAGTTTCTTTAGTCCTTATTCTTTGAGAAGTAGAATTTGCTCTTTGACCATTAATGGTCCATCCTGCATAACTGGTTTCATTATGTATTGAGCATCGAAGCTCTCCATTGCTGCCAATATCAAAAAAGAGTTCTTGTTTGTCCAACACTTTTTTGTTCACTGCAAGAAATGGTTGAGTTAGAGGATGTTATAAAAAAATCTCCTTTTAAATAACATTATAGCTACAGAAAGAAAAGATGGATATATAATACTTATACAAATGCTTAAATTGACAGATTTTTAGGTTTTTCGGGCATTCTATTCGACTAAGTTACATTACTCCACACAAAGTCTTGTCAACCGTTGTTAATTTATGTTACATCCAAATTTTAAAAGTCGTGAAGCCCTTTAAAGACCACGGTAACCCCTCACCAAGATATGAAATCTAATAAACAATCATTAATACCCCCATAAAAGTTATTTAAGACCTACCTTAAGTCACTTGACTCATATTACTTTAGACCAAGTAAAATCACCACTAAGCTTAGTCATGTTACCCCAAACTAAGTTATATCATCCCCAGTCTGAGTAATATCTTTATCTTAAGTGTAAAATCTTGGGAAAAAATATATGCTTTTTCGCAAGCCGTACTTCAACAGGTACTATTTAGAAAAGAGCTTCTGGTCATCAATAGATCCGAATTTTTATCTGCTTCTTCTTTACTAGGCCTAAGGGTGAAAGAAAGACAACGCAAGAGAACGGAATCACGATTCGAGCTTTACAATGAACTACTTACTTGGTTGACACAACGCCTGAGAACTCTTGCCATCTGATAAACATTGACGTGAGATGTTAAGCTTTCCATCAACACGAGCACAAGATGCAAGTTCTGGCTCATCTCCTTTGCAAGAGACATCGGACATTACAAAAGGAATTCCCTCATCCTTTACGTCTGAACTAATGAATTCCGCCAAAGCCTCCTCAAAGCCAAGTTGACGACAAATAACTTTGACATCGTCAAAATCCCATCCTTTCCTGCAAATCTTTGCCCATTTACCTTTGTAAAATACTTCCACTCTTCCTCCATACTCCACATTTGCACCATTCAAGCGAACAGGAACTTAGGAAATTATAAAATGTTAAATAAATGAGGGTGGAATTCGCTAATTATGGAATGACAAATTCATGCAACACTACGAATGGCTGTAAATCACGAAGTAAATTAGCAGTTAATGCTAATTTTGAGATTTTCGTTTTTGAATTTTCAACGTATTAACTTGTAATTTCCGTCAGGCTACAAGTTTCGTTGGTTCGGAAAATAATAAATATGACGTTGCAGCTTTCATTTGTTTTCCATTGTGGATCAAGACGTTGACATTGCATATTGTTAGTCACCTTGAAGCGATATGGTCGACGATCCCCTTTTACAAAGCAATAGTGCGTGTTTCACCTTGTAAGGTTCATCAGCACAATGACTTGAAAGTAAACGAGATCTAATTCATTATTGCAATATTTTAAAACTTTTAAAAGCATGCTTTCGTAATTTTCGTAAAAACGCTAAAATTTCCGAGTGGAATAGGGGAATTCATAATGATAAACTATAACCTCTTGAGCATTAGTCTTCTTTAATCGAGGAAGAGACGTTTTGTCAAGTGTAAGTGGAGTTTAGAAATTTTAAAATTTCTTATCGCACGCGAAAGAGAAAAATGGGAAAGGAAAGGGAAACCTAACTTTTTTTGGAAATGGAAATGAAGGGTTTGAAAGCATTAATTTGACTCTTCTTTTGAGGACTTTAACATTCATGAGCCCTAAATGCATGATAGCACAGGTTCTTATTTCAGCAGTTATTTAATAGTTATCCTCTAGGAATCTGCCATCAAAATGGATGGAAATTAATCCATCATGAGAACATATCTGATAGTGAACTCAACAAAGGTGGACTGCACTTAAATTTTAAAGGTAATGAGCAGTTATATAATAATTTTAAATCGCACCTAAAATGAGATAATGTGCTGTCCGGGATGCCGTGCGGGATCAATTAAGCAACTAAAAGGCCGAAAAATCTGTCTCAATATTGCCTCCTTTGCGCCGTTTTAAAAGAGCATCACTCAATATTAATCAATTAACTACTCATATAGACGAATTAAGAATCATATTAGCAAACAATGATATCGATATTGTTTCCATAAATGAAACGAAACTGAACGAGAGCATTCGAGATCATGAAGTTCATATTCCGGGATACGAAATAGTTCGCCGCGATAGACTAACAAAATGCGGCGGAGGGGTATACTTTTATGTAAAAGCTTCAATCAACTTTACAGTACGAAATGACCTACAAATGGATACACTAGAAAATCTTTGCTTGGAAATCCATAAGCCAAATTCAAAATCTGTTGTGATTGTTACTTGGTACAGACCACCTGACTCTCCTATTGGCATTTTTTCACCTTTTGAATCCCTAATTGGGAAATTGGATGGTGAAAATGTAGAATTGTTTGTACTGGGAGACATGAGCTGTGACATGATCGCTACTCGATATGACAATAACACATCCAAATTAAGGAGTATTGCTGATGTCTACGGACTCGAGCAGCTTATCTCTGAACCAACGAGGATAACACCCACCTCATCAACTCTAATTGATTTAATCTATACCAACTGCTTGGATAAGACTGCATGTTCGGGAGTTTGTCATATCGGAATAAGTGATCATAGCATGGTGTATGTATATAGAAAACTTGCCCTGAATGGGATGTCTAACGAACATAATTCTATTACATAGAGAAATTTCCGAAATTTCGATCGCCAAAAGTTTCGTTATGATATTCTATCTCAATGTTGGGTTAATGTATACGAGTCTTCCAACCCAAACGGGATGTGGCAGCAATGGAAATGTACATTTCTGGCTATCGCTGACAAACATGCCCCACTGAAAACGATGCGCGTTCGTTCACGGAGTTCTCCGTGGATTACCTCTGAATTGAAAGACCTTATGCATAATAGAGACATATTAAAAATCAAAGCTAGCAAGAAAAATGATCCTAACGATTGGGCATTATTTAAGAAACAAAGAAATATAGTCAATAAGCAAATACGCTCAGCTAAGCAAGTTTATTACTAAAATAGTTTTAATAAGCACACCAGCGACTCCCGAAAGACCTCGCAGACTATAAACGAGCTAACTTCTCGAAAATCTGGGAAAACGCCAGTGGCGTCACTACAAGTGAACGGATTAACGATAGCTAATCCATTGGAGCTATCAAACGAATTCATTAACCGCTTTGCTAATATTGGTCCAAAACTTGCCAGTGGGATATGATAGTGTTAGCTATCAAAGATATCTTACCGCAACAGATAAACGGTTTAAGCTCCAACCCACCAATCCAACTAAAGTATTTTCACTTTTAAATAAACTAGACAAGTCAAAGGCAACGGGTCTTGACAAAATATCTGCTAGGTTTATCAGGGAATGTGCTGATCTTATTTGTGTGCCGATATGTGATATTTTCAATCAGTCTATTAGCCAAGGGACGTTCCCAGACGACTGGAAATATGCAAGGATTACCCCTCTTTATAAACAGGGTGACCGCGGTGATGCTAACAGTTACCGCCCAATATCGGTGATTCCAATAATGGCGAGGGTGTTTGAAAGGATAGGTTATGAACAGTTATATGCCTATTTGGAAGAGCACGATATTCTATGTCAAAACCAATCAGGGTTTCGTGCTAATCATTCAACTGTAACAGCTTTGTTGGAAGCGACAGATTCTTGGGCGTATAATATTGATAACGAGAAAATCAATGGAGTCATTTTTCTAGATTTGAAAAAAGCTTTTGACTCTGTTGATCATCAGATCCTTCTATCGAAACTAAAATATTATGGTATACATGGAAAATCTTTCAGATGGTTTCAGTCATATTTAGAAAACCGAACACAAAAATGCTCACTAAACGGGTCGCTATACAGTAGCTACTCGTTGACTTGCGGCGTCCCTCAAGGGACCATCCTCGGTCCATTATTGTTCTTATTATATATCAACGATCTTCCAAATTGTTTATCAAATTGTAAACCGAGAGTGTATGCCGATGACACACACCTCACATATGCGGGAGGCAATCTTGAGAACGTTCAGTTTTGTCTACATGAAGACCTAGAAAACGTCTTCAGCTAGCTACAAGCGAACAAACTCGCGTTGAGCATGACTAAAACCGAATTCGTGCTAATAGGGTCGAGGAAGAGACTGAATACTCTCACAGCTTCACCAACAATTAGAATGAACAATACTCAAGTGAGCCAGGTTACAGCTACGAAATCGCTTGGTGTAATAATAGACGATAAACTCGATTGGCATAGTCACATCGAAAAACTAACGAAAAAGATCGCCTCTGGTCACGGGGCTCTAAAGCGAATTAGGCACCTGATCCCAGCATCAACCTTACATCTCATCTACCAAGCTTTAGTAAAACCTCACTTTCATTACTCTGACATTGATTGGGGTAGTTGTGGGAAAACGCTACGCGACAAACAGCAGAAATTGCAGAATAGAGCAGCCCGTGTGTTGACATTCTCTAACTATGATGCTGATGCAACTGAGCTACTCGAGTTTTTAGGGTGCAAAAATCTTGCACGCCAGCAGGAAATCCATAAAGCCACCATGATGTTTAGATGTCGGCAAGGGCTAGCTCCAAGGTATCTATATTCAAATTTTACGTGGCGTGACTCTGCTCATGACCTCAGGGACTCTGAAAATAAGCTTAATGTTCCACTACCGGGCACTAATTATTACAGAAAAAGCTTTAGCTACAATGGCGCCACATTATGAAACAGCCTACCACGCGATATAAGGAACACAGAGTCTCTGGGGTTATTTAAACATAAGATCAATGACATTCTTTAGGTCTAACGCACGGCATTCACGGAAAACAGCTGTAGTGTTATAGTATGTAGTTTTAATTTGAAATATCTTAGCGTATGTGATATGTATTTTATAGGCTGATGAATTGATCGTGTTTAAATAAAGATGAAATAAATAAAAAATAAATAAATAAAAAGATAGAACTGTAGAAAACAGTTAAAATGAACTAATTGACAATAGTTTGAAGACTCAAGTCGCGCAGTCGAGAGAGTCCGCAACACATTGACCAACCAGACTGGAAAACTATTGCCAGTTGTGGTAAGTCTTTCAATTTTTATACCTCTCTTGTACCTGAGCTATCGTCAACGACGAAAAATCATTGTTTTTAGGCAATTTACCTCTCTGTCAATGTACTTGAAGTTTATCTTGGTACCAAATTTGGAAAATGGGATCATGAAGGTATTACATGAGTACATTTCATTATTACCTTTGCAAAATTGCTGTTTCTTTGCCAGGTTTTTCTCACATGTTGTTGGAATGGTGCAGCTTTGGTAGATAGATGTTTCTGAGACGTTCTCTCTTTCTGCATACCATGTTTCATTGGCATAAACACCGTTCTTATGGTAGCCCATGGCCATGCAGGTTGAATTGAAATCAGCTTCATCCCATTGACTGGTACAAAGCTTTTGCCAGCTGCTGTTCGTGTAGATTTCCATTCCACCGACAGACGGGTTCTTCTTTGTTTTAAAACGCAGTGGAAATTCTTCAAAAATTTAAAGAAGAATAATTAAGTTTGTTTGTTTGTTTGTTTTGTTGTGTAGTATTTATGATAATGGAAACAACATCGATATAAATGACTGCAAAACTCGATCAAAATAATAGCAAATGCCCGACCGGCAGGCAGGACACGTGTTATACATGGATTTCACATCAGGCCTTACTCACCTTAGAGTCTCTGTGGCTAGTGATAGAGCATTGGAGCGCGGAATACAAAGGTCTGAGGCTCGATTCCTCATGGGGAATCAGAATTTTTTCTTGTCCCACTCTCGTGACAAGACGAAAAACAACTTTCTGGATTTCTATGCTGAGCTCAAAATTTACCATTTTTCTTTTTCTATTTACAAACATAATGATGTTTACCGATGAGAATTATCAAGCTAATCATGAATTCACGTTCTTAGACTTCTCCCTCGTATGCCATAGGAAGCATCAAAGTACATAAAATTTGGGAAAAACTCTTTTCTAAGCGATCAGAAATGATGACGTCATCGAGGTTGAGTTAAACGGGCATGAAAATTTTTTGTAACAAATATAGGAGCCTCATAATTCTCGTTGTAATAATTACTATATTGAATAGAAGAGGAGAAGAGACTTTATGACGAGCATACTCTATAGCTTTGAATAAACTGCAACTTGACACTTTATGCACATGGAACAATTTTTACCTTCTTTTCTCTCGAAAGGTGCATGGTGAGCTTTGTGCATGCACAGTTTTGATGAAATCATCAAGGATGTGGGACTTATAATGCAAGCCTTACTTTTCATGATTTGCCCTTTTTACATACTTGCGTAAATATAAAGTGTGTGATTTAGGTTCAAAGCCAGAATTTTCTCCGAATTCATTGCTATTTGAATTTCTATTCGTGTATTTATTCAGTTTGTTTTTGTCAAAGGCTTTTCTTCCACCGAAATCACAAAATCATATTCTCGTATGTTACCTTCATGGCAAATGGACGTGTTGCTACATTCTCTCAGCAGTGCTCTGGTCCCATCGCAGTGTTTTCCACCATATGCTGGTTCTGGATTAGTACATTCTCTTCCCCTTGTTTGTATGCCACGAACTGGCTTGGTACAGATACTCCATGAGTTCCACTCGCTCCAGCCACCATCGACTAAAAAAAGTACAACGCTGTAAACAGCCGCATTTGAGAAACAACCATAGCTGATGATATATTGGCATCATTTAACAAAATACAATATGTACGACAAAGGTACAGTCTATATTTTGACATTTCACTATCATTACTTTAAATGCTCAAGCTAACATTTAGCTGGGTTAGTCTCATTAATTTGGTAAGGAACGATGTTGTAGATTTTGCTTATAATTTATCGAAGTATATCAAGTTTGAAAAGCCTCAGTAATTTAGTTAAATTATCTATTTTACTCTTAATTGTGAGTCCTTCAAGTTTGGGTTTTGATTCAGTTTGGTCCTGCGAACGTTATTAATAGTTTATGGACGTCGCCAACAAAACCACTTAAACTCAGATTTTGATCAGGTATGAACTCTAGTCAATGTTCAAGAAAAACCAGCTGTAACCTTCCATTTGCTCACGCAAGTTCAAAAAAGTGGGAATGAATAACGAGATATTTTGCGGTGAAGCAGTATCACACTTAGGCAGACCATAATATTTGCATAAAGAGACGCTGTTATGTACGTTTTCATCTTACTACAAAAAGCTGTAAGGCCACCTGAGATGCCCGTTTAAAGAGGAAAATAGTCAAAGAATAGTATGGCCGACTCGTACTTAAAGCACTTAATCTAGAGATAAAACAACTGAAGGTCTTAAAATAACCGAGCTCTTGAAATAACTAAGGATCATATCCTACCTTTCTACAATATCAAGAAATAGATAGACATTCGAGTCTTCTCAGATAAGGACGAATAAACCGTAGGTCCCGTCTCTTGCATTTATTAACTAGTTCATTTGGTTAGGCAGGGGCGTTAAAGAACCCACGCACAAGCTTACTGTGATGTGGTCTGGCCTGTCTACAGGGAATTGGGGGATAGGGGACCTTTATAGGGTTAACCTCGCGGTCCACCTTATCGTGTATCGTGTATTTGAATAAAATAGTATTGATAACTTAGAATTAATGTTCTTGCGGTAGTGGAAGGCTGCTCTCATCTCAAAAGTCAACCCTCCGTAACATCACTGAGAGATCCACAAGTATGATAACCATTTAACTCTGCATAATAGTAAACGCATATGTAACTCAGACAAACTGCACACATTCAAGATTCGTCAACTTTCGACGCTGCAAATATTTATAACAACTTCATTTGCATACAGTTGGAAGATCAAAAGAGTATAAATGCAATTATTAAAAACTAGATCATTGGATAATGCAATTCAAGACTTTTTATTGGCTTAGCCATTATGGTCTATCAGCCAATATACCATAATCTACAAATATGGCAAGCATACGTTTCAGCTTAAGATTAAAAGGGAGCTAAAAATTTAATAAAATTTAATAATTTAATTGAACGTTTTTAATAAAACAATTATTCCACTCGCGCTTGTTGGATATGAGATGATTATAGCCAACTCGGCGCTACGCGCCTCGTTGGTCATCTATCATCTCATATCCAACGCGCGCTCATGGAATAATTGTTAAATAGGGTGCCAGTAGGGAAGAACTTAATCTTCATATTAATCAAATCTTGCTTCGCCTGCACAAGCCAAATTCCACTTTTTTCCATTCTTGTGTCTCGTTTCGCCTCAGTTGTTTAATAAAGCAGTTTACTAGGCGTTCTCCCGTTTGTATCTGATAACAAACCTCTGAGCTTTCTGCCTCAGAAGGAGAATACCTCAGAACAAACCTTTTTGCGGCGGATATTTTTTGACTGATTGAAATTCAAGATACGCGGCAAAAAATTCCTAACGTTTCTTCTTTCGCCGCATCAGATCATAGGTGTGACAGTAAAAACCGGCAATACATGAACACGATAGTCGAAACCCAGTTATCAAAATCCCAATTGATCCGATACAGTTGTTACAAATGGAACATACAAAGTTACGTTTTTGCGCCCATTAGAGATTAGTGGAAGCGCATAATTGTCACTCAGATCGAGGAGAAACCGAAATCCAAACAGGAAAAACCGAAACCACATCAGAACCAAATTCGAATACCCGTCAGTATTTCTACGAAAAGTGAGAACCAAATGCTATAAAATGGAAAATCTGCAAACCGCAATGAAGACCAAAACCGAAAAACCAAAATTCTTTTCGGCACAAAAACCGAAAAACCAATCAAAAAAGTAACTAAAACCGCAGAAACAAAAATACTGATGCCCCCTTATCAAGTAGGCTCGTATTTCATTGGATCTTTTAAGTGGCAACTGAAAAAAAAATCTGAATGGAAAAATTTTATTTTTGAATCATACACGTGAACATTTCTTTTAAATATAAATGAGAGACATACTTCCCGTCACTCTAATCCAAAAGGTTGATTTCTTGCTTCCGTCGCGGTTTTTAGCGCTGCACGTGTATCGGCCAGAGTCTTTAAACCTCACTTGATGAATAATGAGTGTGTTCCCTTTGCCGAGATCCTCCCCACCTTTAGTCCACAATACTTCAGGTTTAGGGAAACCGCTTACAGAGCAATTTAACTGAAGCGGTGAGTTATAGGTAACCGACTGATTCTTGAGCTGAGGATTAATTTCAGGAGGACCTTGGGACGGAATTAACAAGCACAATGCAAAGAAAGGTGTGAGTATGAAAAAAAAAATTGACAAGAGCAACAGGAAGAAAAATAGGAAATCAACATTAACCTGTAACTGTAATCTGAAAAGCTGCTTCCATTTTCCCTTCACTGTTCTTAGCGCTGCATGTGTATTGGCCAGCGTCTTCATAACTCACTTGATTAAGCTTGAGCATGTTCTTGGTATCAAGTAACTTTCCATCTTTTTTCCAATTTACCTCTGGTGTAGGAAAACCCTTCACATGGCATTTCACTTGAAGAGTTAGATTCAATTTGACAGACTTCACTCGCAGAGAATTCATTTCAGGAGGACCTTTTTTGGGAAAAAAAAGAAAAAGGAAACATTCTTTTTCAGCCTGAGCCCAGCCCCTCCCCTCTCCTCTCCTTCCCTTTAACGTCGCTCACCCACTTAGTGCATTTTTCCTTCTCTTCCTAGTTCCCCGCAGCTGTAAAAATCATAAATGGCAGCAACGATATTCGCTAAGAAAATCTAAGCACTCTTCACCAAAGTTACAGCAATGCTCTATCCTATTTTCGATCCAACTTAAAAATTGAACGACAGAAAAAATCTACCACCTAATTAGAAATGTTCTTAACTCGATTCGTGTCAAGTTATTTCGCAAAGATAAAAGGGGCGGGAGGAAGGGTGTGGGGAGGGAGGCAAATCTAAAGAAATTGTGATGCTGCAAGTGGGGGTTTTTATATACTGTTAATCATGTAAAATGGCCAGCATTAGCCCTTCCTCAGAACTATTGCTCGAAACGTTAGCTTTGAAACTCTTTGCGGTTACCAATTAAAATTACTAGCTCAGTTTTTGAAATCAACTCATGCTTCATAAAGAGTTTGGAAGTTGATGAAAGTAATGTTAAAGGTTATGTGTGCAACATTTTCAGCCAGCAGATGAGTCTCTCTGATCATACACAGTCACTTACATATGCAGGGCCGCGATTCCTGAGTTCTTGAGCAGTTAAATTCTAGAAGTAGGGTTATCCAGATAATTAACGATTGGGCTTAAGTGATCTTATTTTTATAAAGAAGGCATCGATTAAAAATAACTTCTGAAGGTCCTTGATAGTTCCCTGCTAAGAAAATACGAGAATGACATGGAATGCATCGAATTTCGCGTTAATACAACATTTGTTATTTTTGTAACCATACTCATAGCTTATGTTTGGTTCTCAATCTATTGCACATGGAGTAACGCCCTTGACTTTGATTGCAGTCTATATCGCAACCTATGAACGAGTATTCATTATTTCTAAAATCTTCTAAATGCGCGTGTACATGAAGGCTTTAGAAGTTGTAAATTAATGGTGAAATCTCCGATCGCACTTTCGAATCACAAATTCAAAAAATTCCCTCTTGTCACTCACCGACTCTTCGGCGACTCTGTCCGCACTCTTTGCAGCCGCCACTCCATGATGACCACGCCATGCAACCTTTCAAAACAATAAGTTGTGTGAAAATAGTCAAATGTCAAATCGTTAACTTGTTTCACGCATGTAATCACTTTGTACTCTTTTCTTTCTTTGCTGCCTAAACCTTCCGCTCACTAGAAAGAATACTGAGGTAAACTACTATCATCGTCGACATGCTCAGTCTCTTCTCAGTGATTTATTATTAGTAAGTTATTATCATCGTGGACATCCTCAGTCTCTTCTCGGTGATTTATTATTAGTAAATTATTATCATCGTCGACATCCTCATTCTCTTCTCAGTGATTTATTATTAGTAAATTATTATCATCGTCAACATCCTCAGTCTCTTCTCAGTGATTTATTATTAGTAAGTTATTATCATCGTGGACATCCTCAGTCTCTTCTCAGTGATTTATTATTAGTAAATTATTATCATCGTCGACATCCTCATTCTCTTCTCAGTGATTTATTGTTAGTAAACTGCGGTAAATGGTTTGAACCCGGGGGTAACATGTGAAGGTATAGTCTGATCGTCCGGGTGAGTGTAGTCCTGAGAAGGACTGTTGTCGGTGGCAGTGACTGACGTTTCGACAACCTGTGCGGAAGTCATCATCAGAGTCAAGTGAATGATTGTTGTCAGTAGAATGTTTTTATTCCAGTTCGTGTGAAATGATCGGTTGGTTTTGCCGTGATGTTATTGGCTGTAAGACTCAAGTGACGTAAGTCAGTCGTGATTGGTCTGTTTCGGTCTGTCGGTAAAGTTAGGTTGTTCTTTTTCGGTCGTTTGTGATGTTTATGTCGTGAATGAGTCGTTTGTATGGGGCGGGTAGTTGTTGACATCTGTTTAGGGGAGTCTGTTCTAAGTTAGTAAACCAGCTTTCCAGAGTCAGTCGTTGAAAATAGTCAGTGCTGTAGGTTAGGCATTGCGCAGAGTCCCAGTCAATGTTGTGGTTGGTAAGTCGATGGTGTTCAGCAATGTGATTGCTGACATCACCTTTCCTCGTCGCCCGTCTGTGTTCAGTCAGTCTTGTTGTGAGGTTTCTGCCAGTCTCACCGATGTAGGAGGCTTGGCAGTCGGAACAATTGATCTTATAAATCGTTCCCTGTCTGTTCCTCGGTTCGTCTTTGTCTTTAACGTTGGTTAGTAACTGACGTAGTGTGGTGATGGGTTTGTGGGCGACGCGGATATTGAAGGGTAGTAAGATGCGCGAGATGTTTTCAGACATGCCTTTTATGTACGGTATGGTTGCTGTAGTCGTGGGGGTTGCGGTGTCGTTTGTTTCGGTAGTGGTAGTGGGTCGGTGAGTGTTTCGTCGGATGAAGTCGTTGTTGTAGTTGTTCTTCGTAAAAACACGGTGAAGGTATTTGTTCTCGTCGGATAAGCTGTCTGTCGAGTCACATACTAGTTGTGCGCGTCGTGTTAGAGTTCTGATAGTTGTGGCTTTGTGTGATGTAGGGTTGTAGGATGACTCGTCTAGTAATCTGTCGGTGTGTGTCGGTTTCCTGTAAACTGTCGTTCGTAATGAGTTGTCGTTGTGGCTTACCAGGCAGTCTAGAAAAGGAAGTTTGCCATTTTCTTCGACTTCTCTGGTAAACTGTATGTCAGTGTTTTGTTCGTTAAGGTGGTTGTGGAATGCGTCAATTTCGTCGTGTCGAACGGCGGTGAATGTGTCGTCAACGTAACGTAACCAAAGCGGTATCGTTTGTCGGCAAGTCGAAAGGGCGCGTTCCTCGATGTTCTGCATCACAATTTCTGCTATAACAACAGAAACTGGAGACCCCATGGCAGTGCCGTGTAACTGTTTGTAGTGTTTACCGTTGTACTGAAAGTAAGTAGACGTTAGGCAAATGTTTAGCAAGTCCATGATGTCGTCTGTCGGTAGCGGTAGGGGGTCAGTAGATTGTCGGATTGCAGTCTCAGTGCATTGTAATGCTAATTGAAGTGGAATACTTGTGAACAGTGATTTCACATCAAATGACACTAGTTTGTAGTCGTCAGGTATCTGAACAGTCTTGGTAGCGTTAATGAAGTCTTCAGTGGATTGTAGTTTATGTCTGGATTTGTCGGTTAGCGGTTGTAGTATTGTCGTCAGGTACTTGGATAGTTGGTATGTGGGAGAGCCACAGAAAGAAACAATAGGTCGCATCGGGAAACCAGGTTTGTGTAGTTTCGGCAAACCGTAGAGTTTCGGTGGCTGTGGTACCGAGCACCTCAGTCGATAGTACCGTTGGGTGTCAAAGGCGTTCGTTTTCTTGAGTGTCAGTAGTTTACTGTTGAGTTTACGTTGAAGGGCAGGAGTTGGGTCACGTTTGAGTTCTTCGTAGGTTCGTTTATCGTTAACTAGTGCGTCCATTTTGTCGTGATAGTCAGTTTTGTCCATAACAACAGTAACTCGTCCTTTGTCGGCTGGTAGGATGACTATGTTCTCGTCGTTTCTCAGTCGTTTCAGTGCGCGTTGTTCGTCTTTAGTCAAGTTGCTGTCATGTAGTGACGTTGATTGTATAGTGGAGGCAATTCTGCTTCTGATGTTATCCTTGGTCGGCTCAGATAGTTCTCGTTGCCGAGACAGGGCCGCCTCAACACTAGATACAATAGCCTCAGTCGGTATGCGTTTAGGTGTTACTGAGTGTTTTAGTCCGTATGATAGTACCCGAGTTTCAGTCTTGTCTAAGGAACGAGAAGAAATGTTACTTACCCAGTTGTCGTCCGGTTTGCTTCGTCTCTCTTCTTTGTCTCGTAGCAGTCGTGTCAATTTTTGTTGATGTCCAGTGCGGGCGCGTTCATTCGTCTTGTTGGCTCGTTTGTCGGCAATTGTCGTAACGGTGTCAAGTAAGTCAGTTGGTATCAGTTGTTTCAGTTGGTCGTGTAGTTGTCGTAGTTTGTTTCTGTGGCGTTTGAGTCTTCTGTGGCAATCATTTATCCGCGCTTTGACCAGTCGTCTGCAGGTGGCTTTGACGATCTGGATGGCCTCCTGTGTGTTCAACGGGGGCTTAAGTTTGAGCCCGGCCGGAACAAGGCCGTGATCTTTACAGCGGTGATTGAACCAGAGTTGTTGTCGTATTCGCCTGACAGTGCTTGCGTAGGTGATGTAGTCATTCGCAAGTCTTTCGCTCTGTCGTCCAAGTGAACGTAATGCGGTAAATGGTTTGAACCCGGTAATATCCGCGTCGCCCACAAACCCATCACCACACTACGTCAGTTACTAACCAACGTTAAAGACAAAGACGAACCGAGGAACAGACAGGGAACGATTTATAAGATCAATTGTTCCGACTGCCAAGCCTCCTACATCGGTGAGACTGGCAGAAACCTCACAACAAGACTGACTGAACACAGACGGGCGACGAGGAAAGGTGATGTCAGCAATCACATTGCTGAACACCATCGACTTACCAACCACAACATTGACTGGGACTCTGCGCAATGCCTAACCTACAGCACTGACTATTTTCAACGACTGACTCTGGAAAGCTGGTTTACTAACTTAGAACAGACTCCCCTAAACAGATGTCAACAACTACCCGCCCCATACAAACGACTCATTCACGACATAAACATCACAAACGACCGAAAAAGAACAACCTAACTTTACCGACAGACCGAAACAGACCAATCACGACTGACTTACGTCACTTGAGTCTTACAGCCAATAACATCACGGCAAAACCAACCGATCATTTCACACGAACTGGAATAAAAACATTCTACTGACAACAATCATTCACTTGACTCTGATGATGACTTCCGCACAGGTTGTCGAAACGTCAGTCACTGCCACCGACAACAGTCCTTCTCAGGACTACACTCACCCGGACGATCAGACTATACCTTCACATGTTAGTAAACTATTATCATCGTGGACATCCTCAGTCTCTTCTCAGTGATTTATTATTAGTAAATTATTATCATCGTCGACATCCTCAGTCTTTTCTCAGTGATTTATTAGAACTAAAATCTCAAAGTTAAAAAGATAAATAGTTTGAGTCTATAAATCACCCTCCTCCCGATTTGTAAGCCTCGTTTGTGTTCCCTCAAGGATTTAGTATGTTATCAAGCCAGAGAAAATGAC